>NC_138378.1:87331100-87343972 GCF_054177405.1 Leptonychotes weddellii
CGTGCATAGTTGTTTCTTTAAAATATTGTAATAGTTATGAAAATCTTGTATATTAAAGACTGACGTATTAGCCTGATGCTTCCAGGTTTAGATTTGTGATAAATATAGACTTCTGATTTTAAGTTGGAAGGGGAACGAAAATTTGATTTTATTTTTTGTGAATACTAACAGGATTTTAAAGAAAACTGGTGTTTCACTATGTTAATACATTTTAATTTTTGTTTCTTTTCTTTCACTATGTTAATACACTTTATTTCTTAGGCATATAAGAATTTATTACTTGCTTGTTAGAGTCATTCGTTTGCTTTGTTAGGCAACTGCAGTGCTTACAAAGGAAATGTAATATATTAAATTTATAAATGCAGTTCAAAGTGTTTAGAGGAATTTAATTAAGTTTACAGATGATCTCTAAAGGGAGCTTAGGGTCTTCAAGTTGAGTTAATAGATCATTAATCAAAAAAAATTGAAGGTCACTGTTCTTATCTTGCCATTTTTATAAACAGAATAACAAGATTTATAAACTGAACATAACAGCTTAAGGATAGCTAGGTTATTTCTATTTTAACGAAAGGAACATTAATTTAAAACCTAAGTAACTGTAAGTAGTCCTTTCTGGACTGCCCTCCAACATAAAAAAAAAAATTCACAATGACAGCTATTCATACTAAGAGCTAACGTTTATGGAGTGCTTTACACTGATTATCTCATTTAATCTTCCATTCCAGATGGGAGACACTGGGAGGGCAGGAATTTGCTCAAGGCCACGCATTTAGGAAGTAGTACAAGATGGACGTGAGTTGGCTCTTTGACTCCAGAGACTACATGATTAGGCCACAGTGTTGGATGATCTCTGGGGCCCGGGTTTCTAGGATTTGCACTGAGCTCCCTGGAGAACGGGCTTGCTCTCCCTAATTTATACCAGTGAATGTTGTCTTGTCAGCACCCGCCCCTGCCCAGCCACTTCAGGGCTCACCAGAGATGGGGAAGGGACTTCTGAATGCTCGGATTTGAACCCCCAAGTACCATCTGTAGATATTCGTGTCCTCCAACACACACATTCTGATACCAGCCAAGGCCTCGTGACCAGTTACAGGCATGAAGTATGGGAGCTTGCATATTTTCTTCCTCATATACATTCGACATTTTCCCTCTTGTCTTTCCCCTAATGATTTATATAAGAAGTGCTGGTGGTGTTTCACATTACAATACGGTTTCTACGTAACAAAGTTCAGGTGGGATGGGTGACTGAATTAGAAGAGGAATTGACCTTGCCCAGGGAAGGAGGCCGTGACTAGTGGGACTTGGTGTCTAATATTTTGCGGACAAATTTACCATGAGCATTAGGGATGTTTGTGAAGCGCCTAGCCCAGTCCTCGATAGAGATTTTAATGGCTGGTAGGCACAGTTTCAATACTATTCCGTCTGCCTGATCTTATAAACCACCAAAATGCCCTGGAAATTCTGACTGGTTGGCATTTCTTTTAGGTTCCTTGACCCAATTTCAACACTGGGTGGGGGGGGGGTTCCTCCCACATGACACGAAACAATTCTCAGACACCAAGAACACAACTCAATTCCAACACCATCTCTCCGGAGACCACATCCGATTCCACCGGTTAAGGGCTCAGTCCCACAAGACTGCCCTCCACCCCCCACTTCAGATGCCAGGCACAGCCCCAGCTGTTACCAGTGCTTCTGACCAAACTGCTACAGACTGGAGGTCCCAAAAACCTCCTCATCAGGTTCTCTTACTTTGGGGGCTAGCGTGGCTCACAGAACACAAGTCAACACATTGGCCAGTTTATTAAAGGATGTGATAGAGCATACAAATCAACAGCCAGATGAAGAGATGCAGAAGGCAAGGAATGGACAAAGGGTGCAGAGCTTCCATGCCCTTCCAGGACAGCTAACAGTCCCAGTCTCCACCTGCTCACCAACCCAGAAGCTCTCTGAACCCTGCATCTGGCATCTGAATGACCAAATATATATTTTCTAGAAATCACTATATCTCAGCATCCAACCTGCACACTGAAAATAAGGCGCCCAGAGCCCTCTCATGCTTATGCCCCAGGATCTGTCTGAGTTTGTAAACCCTCTTTCAGAAGGTCGTGTGTGAACACCAAGCTTGTCCCTGGTACTGGGGCCACAGACCCAGGGTCCCCTCAGAAACTTCTTCCTTCTTCTCTGTCCCTATTTCTAGCCCACCTTTATTTTCCATACTCAAAGGGCAATCTTTTTCCTCTCCATCATGCACGGATGAAGACATTTCATCTACATACGTTACCAAGGGCAACTGGGAAGGGGCTGTCTACACTTTCCCACCTATTTAACTCCTTCTGGCTCAAAAAAGCAAATCTGGGGAACCCCTGTTTCAGCTCCAACATGTAAAGAGCCTGGAAGTTTTCATTCCCATCCTAACACAAAAAAAGCTGAACAAACTGACAGATCAAGGAGGCAGAAAATCAGTAAATAGATAGTTGAACTGAACAGCACTGTCCATTGTCTGGATCTTTAACACTTAGAGGATATTTCATCCGACATGAGCAGAATGCACATTCTACTCAAGCTCACACCAAACGTTCACCAACAGTTTGTGTCCCCTCCCTGGAATTCATATAGGGAAGCCCTAATCCCCAGTGTGGCTAAATTTGGAGATGGGGCCTCTAAGGAAGTAATTAAGGTTAATGACATAATAATGATGAGGCCCTGATCTGATACAATTAGTGTCCCTATGAGAAGAGACGTCATGAGAGCACGTAACAAGAAGGCAGACCTCGGGAGGCCAAGGGGAGAGCCCACACCAGACATCTACCCTGCTGGTCTTGGACTTCCAGTCTCCAGAAATGTGAGAAAATAGATTTCTGTTGTTGAAGTCACTCAGTCTATGGTATTCTGTTATAGCAGCCCAAGCCGACTAAGAGCCCAAGGGAGATCACGGTCTGGGCAATAAAACACACATTAACAAATGTTAAAAAATAGAAACCATACAAAGTACAGTGAAATTGGAAAGAGCCAGCACGAGTGAGGGCCCTGGACCCTAAGTTCCACTGACTCAAGGCAAATCTTCTGATGGTGACCCCAGTTCAGGCAGGCCAGGTCAGCCTCCCTGTGTGTGTCTGTCCTCGGCAAACCTCTCTCCTTCTCTCTCTCTCTCATTCTCAATGTGTGTGTGTGTGTGTGTGTGTGCGTGTGTGTGACTATGCTCCGGGACATGTGAAGGACATTCTGTAGCTATGAGGATCTGATGAGGCAGCTGAACCAGGCTTCAGGGTCCAGCCAGGTCTGCTGCTGGATTTGGTGGCCGGGTAACAAAGATTTCTGTAGCCAGGAGACAAGAGAAGTGGCAGTTGGCTCATGGGATAGTCCTGGAGAGACATTAGAATCTTTCCTCTGGCCTCATGCAGACAGGTGCACGCAGACAGACACGTGCATGGAGTCCTTCCTCGGCCACGGGACACGATGCAAGCTCCACTGACATTTTGCAGGTGAGTGTCCACTCAGCCTCAGAGTGAGCAAGATTCCCAAGGTCTTCCCTTGGCAGTGGGGCTGTGTCGTGCTGTGTCAGCTGCAGGATTAGCTATATGTCATCTTTGAGGTTCCAGAATTCTTTTTAGAAGTGGAATCTGGAGGGTTTTTATCAACGAGACAAGCCAATCTGGATGACCCTTCTCACCTCTGGAGAGCGGAGTCCACACGGAAGGTTTGGGGACTGGAGTTAAATAAGGATGATGTTGGAAGGATCCATAGCAGTGGGGTTAAAACCCTTGACATTGAACCTGTTGAAGCAATATAGTAAATTTATTACACTTATACAATCATTTTTCTTTAATGTGAGATGCAGTAAAATCTTGCTTTCAGATTACTTATGCCAGGGTTCATAAAAATTAGTAAAATTTCTAAATTGTAGCATTTTAAATCTGACATTACTAATTTAAATAAATACAGGACATCAAACCCTTAAAAAAAAGTGGAGTTTGGTTCAGGCAGCAGAAGGGACAGCTGGACTCATCCTTGGGGTGAGGTGGGGTGCGAGGCTGAGAAATTGGCTACAGATGGATGCAAAGAGAGCTGAGTATCTCTGGTGTTTGACCTGCAGCACCTGAATGGCCACTGAGGGATGTCCTGGATTCTGAGGAGACTCCTGAGCCACTGGCTTTCGTGTCTTCAGAAGGATGAAGAAAATATAAATAAGACTACTTACTGGCTTTATTGAGGTGTAGGTACAGGCCATATTATTCATCTATTTGAAGTGTACAATTCAGTGGTGTTTAGTATATTCAGAGTTGTGTACTCATTCATTACCACAATTAATTATAGAACATTTTCATCACTCAAAACATAAAACCTAGCACCCTTAGCCAGCATTTCCCAATCCCCCCCCCATCATCCCAATTCTAAGCAACCATTAATCTACTTTTTGTCTCTATAGATTTGCCTATTCTACCCATTTCATATAAATTGAGTCATATAATATAAGGTCCTTTTATTTATTTTTTATTTTTATTTTTTTAAAGATTTTATTTATTTATTTGAGATAGAGAGAATGAGAAAGAGAGAGCACATGAGAGGGGGGAGGGTCAGAGGCAGAAGTAGGCTCCCTGCCGAGCAGGGAGCCCGATGCGGGACTCGATCCAGGGACTCCAGGATCATGACCTGAGCCGAAGGCAGTTGCTTAACCAACTGAGCCACCCAGGCACCCAATATATGGTCCTTTTAGACTGGCTTCTCTTAGCATGTTTTCAAGGTCTATCCATGTTGTATCACTACCTCATATCTCATTCCTTTTTGTGGCTAAATAATATTCCAACGTATGGATATGCCGCGTGTTACTCATCTATTCGTTAGTTGCTAGAATTTGGGTTGTTTCCATGTCTTGGCTAATATGAATAATGCTGCTGTGAACATCCATATGCAAGTTTTGTGTGGACCCATATTTTCATTTCTCTTGGGTATGCATGTGGAATGAAATTGCTGGGTCATATGATAACTCCCTGTGTAACCATCTGAGGAACTGCCAGACTGTTTTCCAAAGCGGCTGCACCATTTTATATTTACACCAGCCATGTATGAGGGCTCCAATTTATCTACATCCTTGCCAATACTCATTATTATCTTTGTAATAATAATAATTTTAGGGCGCCTGGGTGGCTCAGTTGGTTAAGCGACTGCCTTCGGCTCAGGTCATGATCCCAGGGTCCTGGGATCGAGTCCCGCATCGGGCTCCCTGCTCTGCGGGGAGCCTGCTTCTCCCTCTCCCACTCCCCCTGCTTGTGTTCCCTCTCTCGCTGTGTCTCTCTGTCAAATAAATAAATAAAATCTTAAAAAATAATAATAATAATTTTAAATTTTGTTATTATTATTATTATTACAGTCATCCTAGTGGCGTGAAGAGGCATTTCATCATGGTTTTGATTTGCATTTTTCTGATGGCTAATGCTATTGAGCATCTCTTCGTATGTTTATTGGCCATTTGTATATCCTCTTTCCTCTTTGGAGAAATGTCTATTCAGATCCTTTGCCCTTTTTAAAATTGGGCTATTTGTCTTTTTATGACCAAGTTGTAATCATTCTTTACATATTCTAGATATAAGTCCATTATTGAATATATATTTGTAAAAATGTTCTCCTATCCTGTGGGTTGTCTTCTCACTTTCTTGACAGCGTTCTTTGAAACACAAGTTAGTTTATGATCATATCCAGTTTATCCTTTTTTTTTTCTTTTGTTGCTCATGCTTTTGATGTCTTATCTAAGAAGCCAATGCCAAATCCAAGGTCAAAAAGACTTACCCTCATGTTTTCTCCTGCAAGTTTTATTGTTTTAGCTCTTATATTTAGGCCATTGATCCATTTTGAGTGAGATCTGTGTATAGTGTGAGGTAAGGCTCCAACTTCATTCTTCTGCGTATGGAAATCTAGTTGTCTATCTTCTGCCCAGTTGTTCTATCCAAGATTGAAAGCGGGGTCTTGAAGTCTATTATTATTGAATTGTCAATTTCTCCCTTCCATTCTGTCAGCCTACCATGAAACCTCATCATAGAATGAGTGAGCTGGGATGAGGATGATTGGGGCCCCAGTATTCTTGGCCTGTCATGCCCAGGGCACAGCCTCCACCATATGGCTAGGGGCTGGCTAGAAGACAGGAAGCCCCAACCTCTTGGCTACGCTCGCTTTTTTAATTTAGAGTGGAAGGGGATGAGAAATGCTGATAGCCTGTCCCTACTGGTGAGATAAAATAGCTCTTAATCAGCTGCTGAGGGGAGAAGAAGCCTGTCTTCTCGGCCACACCACCTGAAATGGAGCTTCCATCAAGTGGAGATGGTTAGGGGTGGAGAAGGAGGGAGAGGGTGGTGGCTCAAATACTTGCTGTTTTTACCGAGTTTTAGCAGATTTTCTTGAAAAAAATCTTTCTTCATTTGCTGTATGTTCTTAGGATGATTTCCAGACACTTAAACTTTTCAAAAACAATTTTAGCAGCTTTGCTTGTGTCACTGGGGAGGGGCTCTGTGTAGCTCCCCATGCTTTCAGCTTGCAAGTAGAACCAAACTTTTTTTAAACATATGAAGAATTCTTGTGAAATGATTAGAAAAAAATGAACATGCCCCACAGAAAAATGTGCAAAGAGCAACAGGCAATTTACTTTAGAAAAAATACAAATAGCCAATTAACAGAGAAATATTGAGCCTCCCTAGCAGTCAAAGATATTCAGTTCAAAATAACACATTGTTTTTTTTAATCATATTGTCAAAAAAGAGAAAAATACTCAGGATTATCAAGGCCATGTGTAAACAGACACTTTCCCCTATGGTTGAGGGGAGTATAAATTAGGGTGACTCTTTTGGAGAGCAGTTTGACAGTACACACCAGGATTTTTTTTAAAACATGTGTCCCTTTGACTTAGTGATCCTATTACTAGGAACTTATCCCAAGGAAATTACCTAACAAGAATTCAAATATATATTATTTATAATATTAAAATTAAAACAACTTAATTATCCTTTCTGGAGATGGTGGTTTAATAAATTATGGTGTATTCAAACATAGCCATAAAAAGGATGAGGTAGATCTATATGAATTAACATTATTAAAGGTGGGGGAGGGGCGCCTGGGTGGCTCAGTTGGTTAAGCGACTGCCTTCAGCTCAGGTCATGATCCTAGAGTCCCGGGATCGAGTCCCGCATTGGGCTCCCTGCTCAGCGGGGATTCTGTTTCTCCCTCTGACCCTCCCCCCTCTCATGTGCTCTCTCTCATTCTCTCTCTCAAAAAAAAAAATCTTAAAAAAAAATAAAGGTGGGGGAGATTATTACAGAGAAGAATGGCTTATATGATTCCATCTATAAAATCTAATCTACCTATAATCATTTATGTATGCACATGCATAGAAAAAATTACCCTGGAGAACATATCTTAAACTCTTAACAGGTTGTACCTCTGGATGGGAACGTGGTTGATTTTAATTTTTAAATTTTTGTCTTTCTGTATGTATGTTAAAATGGATCTCCAGTGGACATGTGTTATTTGTACCGTAAAGAAAAAACCCAAGTTGGGTTTTTTACTGATGGCAGGCGGAGGAGTCAGGGGCTGTGGGTAGGCAGAGACCCGCAGATCAGGAAAGTGTCAAGGCGGTGTGGGCTCTGCAGGGTCTGTAGGAGCTCCGTTGCCTCCCAGAACCTCGCTCTTCCAAACCATCCATTTAACAAGTGACAAAGTTGGGTGTAAGAGACACCGCAGAGGGACAATCCACCTGGCCTGCCAGCAGCTGGACAGGACTGAGTCATGGCATCTGTGAGATCCCGTCTATCAGTAAGCTAGTCAGTGGAAGAAGAGCTTCAGTGCTAGGACAACATTTTCAGCCGTCGAGTCTGAGGTCCAGGCTAGCCTGGTAGCCAGGGAGGAGGTAACATCCTGAAGAAGGAAGACATACTGGAGGCTTGATAGGGCGGTCCCCCTGCAGATCTGGGAATGGAATAAAAAGAGGTAGCATCAGATCCATGGGAGTGGATGATCTCGCAGGAAGAGATCAGTGAGAAAGGGAGAAGAGAGAGGATGGAGGGCAAAAGCATGGGAGGAGGTGGGGGAGCCCGAGAAGTGGTAAGAAAGAGCAGGAAGAGGGGTAGCGCCCCGACAGCCAACCGGGCAGGGGAGCCAGCAGGCCAGACTTCTGAGTACTGGGCTCCACCCTTTGTCCCTGGGGGCCGCCTGGAAGCCCAGCGCCGAGAGCTGTGCACACACCTCATGGACACTAGGCGGCGCTGTGGTCCACTCTAATGGCCACACCTTTCCAGGTTGGCAGTTTTCTTTTCATTAAAGAGAAATTAATATGTGCTGGGGGCCCGCCAATGCCCTGTTTAACAGATGAGAAGCCCAGAGAGGGGCTGTGAGTTGCCCCAAGGCATATGCGGGTGTTGTAGCAAAGGTAGGCTTACCTCCCAGCCTCCTGGTTCCTATCCCAGGCTCTCTCCAGTCACAGCCCAGAAACAGATCTAGAAAAGTGGCTGGCAGAATCCTGGGTCATGAGGCTCACCAGGCCCGGAGCTCCAGCACCACTTTTCAGTCTTGCCCATGGTGAAGTCACTTCCCTTGGGTTTCCCATCCTTTCTCTGTTTCCAGTACCCCACCCACCACATCCTTCATCCTCTTTCCCCCCGTGGCCACAATGACGTTTCACAATGTAAGTTGGATCAAGTCACTCCCATTAACACACTTGGTGGCTCCAAAATGCTCTTTTACCCTGACGTTCATCTTAGTCTGGCCTCTAGAAGTTGTCTGATAAAGTTGTGTTGGGTCACCTCCACATCTGGGCAAATCCTTTCCCTCTGCCAGGAACTCTCTTCCCCGCCCCTCCTCTCATTCTGCTCATCACGGCTTTGGCCTCAGGTTGACTTCCCTGACATCCCCTCATCCTGTCCATGGTGGCCTTGCCCTTTGCTTCAACACATACCTTTATCATTTACTTCTTTAAGAAGTTTTCCCCTCTAGACGGAACTCCAGAGCTGTAGGACAAGGTCCATTTGGTTTGCAGCCTGTCCATCAGGGTCCAGCCGTGGCTCTTGGAAGGCTATAGACATGAAGGTGGCCGTGGTGGCAGAGGGGGCAAGGAGCTGGGGCTTGGTGGCACAGGGTGGTATCTTTAGGACACTGCTGCTCGGTACTAAGATATAGCCGGAGGGTCTGTCGGGCATGGTGCACAGTATTTGAACAAATGGTGTTCAGGACAGAATGGTCAGCCGGAGCTGCAGAACTGAGTGCCTGACACAAGGGCCATCCACTGTTCGTTTCACTTCCATATTCTAAGACCTGGTATATTTTAGTGTGTTTGAAAATAAAGCAACCACTGGATTCTATTTCAGTTGCAAGTTTTGGAAAATGTGGGGATGTATCTGGAGCAGGTAGGTCTCAGCATGGCCTCTGTTCTGACCTGGCCTGAGCTCTCCCACAGTGGGACCAATGGACCCTGGAGCCAGACAGTGACAAAATGTCACAAAGCTGATGGTGGACAAGCACCCCACCATGTCATTCCTGTGGATACACCAACTTTGGGCTATTTGTTCATAGGATGAATTCTTCAAAATATTTCCCTCTCCTTGCTCTCTGGTAACAAAGTTGCATCAGTGGGTCTTAACAGAGGTTTTGTATTTCTCCAAGGCATAGGCAGGACGGCCAAATGGCTAAATACAAGTTTGTGACAGAAAGGAGGTCATGTCTCTACTATGCGAAGACTTCAAAAAAGCTAAAGAAATGAAAAAAATTATCTAAATAAGCTTTTCTTCTGTTTCATATTTCAATTTTAAATAATACTTAAAATCTTATTTTAGGAGTGTTCAAAATTAGAAAATAAAAACTGGGCCGTCTTTTGTTCCTGCAGGAAATTATGACACCTGACAAATAGAAACAAGGTGGTTGTCTTTGCTCCTTGCCCCTGGCCAGAATCTCTTTGATTGTCAGCTCAATTTTTGCTGTCTTCCTGAAAAGGGAAGATTCTTTCTAGTTGGAGGAAAGCCAAATCATTGTTGAATACAGGACATAAGCAGGGGGTGGGGATGGACAGAGGAGTGGGAAGAAAATCAGGACTGGCTCTTTATGGAGAGAGGCCCGGGGAAGATTCTGGAGAGACTTTGATGTAGCTGCAGGCTGAGATGGAAGCAGTCAGAAGTCACCCCTTCTAAAAGTGGCTCCAAACGTCCTGGGATATACACTTTAAGAAACACAAAATAGGTCTCTAGGAATAAGTATATAAAACAATAAGTATGGTGATTATATTGTCCAAAGTAAGAATCAAGACATTTGACCTGTTAATTGGACAGGACAGCTGGAACTGAGACTTCCTACCCCTTCCAGATGAAGGGTACCCAGTCAGTGTGCATGAACCCTACAGGAGATGCTCGTCTGTGAAGCCATGCGTTGTACTGGATATTTCCTCACTCCCTGTCAGTCTTCTGAGGGACTGGTGGTGGCTGGGTGGGGACAGTAGGTGAGGTTAGTAAGAAGATGGGGGCCTGTCCCTTCTTACCTCTCCTCAGCTCTCCCCCAGCGTTTGCAGTGCACTTGTGTTCTTAAATTTAGGTCAAGTTTGTAGAGAAAAGTGACGTAGATGAGCCACAGGCAAAAGATGGGGAGGGAAAGGCCACTACTGTGACATTCCACTCAATCTTTCATTTTAGGACAGCATTCTTAGTTTAGACTAGAATCTAATTTTGCCTTGCTTGGGGTGTGTGTGTGTGTGTGCGTGCTTGTTTTGAATCTCACTCAGTCTTCATACTAAGCATCACACTGGAAGAGCAAACCACTCCAGGACAAAGCCTCCGTCAGAAGGCCTTTTGTCCACCATCATTTTAAAAGACAAGGACACATAACTCAAAATGATCAGATCTTTGGTAATTATGTCTTTGAAAAGTAGTCTTTATCGTGTAAATTATGTATAGTAAAAGAAAAAAAAGAGGCAGACAAGTATGTACATACATACAATAGAGGTAGATCATCTTGGTTTCCAAATTCCATATAATAAACTGGCTGCTTTGACTACAAAACAGAGAAACTTTGCCGCAGGACCTTCCCTATTACAGTCTGAAACACCAACCCCCACATCCACACTTTGATACACTTTGGCAGGTCTTTTGTGTTCTGAGCACCCAAATTCAATGCGTGTTGGCGGGGTTCCCCACACCTCCAACAAGCAATGCTCTGACACCCACAGGTGAGAATTCAACTCAAGTCTGACACCATTCACCGGAAGATAGACTTGGATCCCAGAGGTCTCGAGAGTTCAGTCCTACAAGTGCCCTCCCCACTTGTGATACCAGTCCCAAGCTCAGACTGTTACCTGGGCTTCTGCCTTAATGGCTACAAACTGGAGGTTCCAGTGAACCCCTCCAACTCAGGATGCAAATCGCCAAGCCCTGGTGGTTATCTGTACTTCTGACCGACCGGCTAATAAATCAGAGATCCCCAAGGGCCCCTCCTCAGGTTGACTAATTCATTAGAGTGCCTCACAGAACTCAAACATTTTACTTACTAGATGGCTCGTTTATTATAAAAGGATAGAACTCAGGAAGAGCCAGATGAGATGCAGAGATGCATGGGGCAGGGTATGGGTACAGGGCTGGGAGCTTCCATGTCCTCTTTAGGTGCGCTACTCTCCCCAGTTTCCATGTGTTTGTCAGCTGAGAAGCTATCTGAACCCCATCCTTTTGAGGTTTTGTGGAGGCATTACATAGGCACGGTTGATTAAGTCGTTGGCCATTGGTGAATGATTCCAACATTCGGCCCCTCTCTTCCCCAGAGGTCAGGGGGTGGGACTGAAATCACTTGGTTGGGTCCTCTGGTGACCCCATCTTCAGGTGCTTTCCAAAAGGGATCTCATTAACATAACACAAACATCTCTTTTTGTTTGTTTTTCGAAAGATTTTATTTATTTATTTGACACAGAGAGAGAGACAGTGAGAGAGGGAACACAAGCAGGGGGAGTGGGAGAAGCAGGCTTTCCGCGGAGCAGGGAGCCCGATGCGGGGTTCGATCCCAGGACCCCGGGATCATGACCTGAGCCGAAGGCAGACGCTTAACGACTGAGCCACCCAGGCGCCCCAACACAAAACATCTTAATCATTCTCAACACTTGGGAAATCCCAAGGGTCTGGGGAGCTCTGTGTCAGAAACGGAGATGAAGATCTCCATATACTTCTTATGACAAGTCCCAACAACACAGCAGGTCTTTGAAAAGATAAGGCACACACCTATTTTGGAAGCTTCAGCAATAAGTTGGTTTTCCACAATGTATGGATATGTATACAGCCACTAAACAGGCCTGTTCAGCTTCTGGCATATTCTTTTAAGATTCATTTAAGTCACTAAGACAATGACGCATAGAAAAAGTGATTGTGTTCATTTACTGCTTTAGTTACCTGTGTTCTGTAATAGGCAAGGCCTTGTTATAGGTGCTACGGATGGAATAAAGTACAAAATCCCGTCACTAGAGAGTTCATTCCTTAATTACAGAGGTCCTCTCGAATTCTCATTGCTTTAGGGCTGGTCGTCAGTTTTCTTCCCACCCCAAATGAGCCAGCCTGATAGGATATCTTGATATGTTACCAGTCCATTCAAAATGACTTTTGCATTTGATTATTGTCCTTACTCACCCTCAACTGGCCCTCACTGCCATGCTGTCTGTCACTGGTCACATTCATGCTACTGCCTGGGAGTGTAGTGTGGTCTTTCCTATCAAGGACCTAACCAACATTTTAAATGAACTCATCGTTTTAAATATCAATTTTTCTTGGAACCGATTTTCTTCAAGAAGTTAAAGAAGATGTGGTGTATATATATACAATGGAATATTATGCAGCCATCAAAAGGAATGAGATCTTGCCATTTGCAACGAC
>NC_138378.1:87344472-87369271 GCF_054177405.1 Leptonychotes weddellii
TCCACCATAGCCCTCTAAAGATGATGCTTTTCTTCTCTGCTCAATGGGTTGAAATTTAATATTGGGAATTGGTCAAATCGAATCGTTTCGATAATGAAAGCTTAACTACCAAGACTGCAATTTCCTTTGTGGGGAGACGTTAATTTCTAGTCCATAAAATGTGAGTGTACACTTAATGACTAGTTCTCCTGCCCAATTTACTTGAGTCTTATATTGGGTGTTGGTTGTAGGTAAATGCAAATACCATGTTTTGAGTGCACAAATCCATGCTGTCTACTATGACCTTGGGAAGCGGGGAAGGACAGAGACAGATGTGTGTTCCGGTGCTCTGTGTACTGGGACCCGCTTCCCTTTGTCCTTTGTGTTACAGTCTGAGAGCCGAGTGTGTGGTCATGGGGGCGTGCCCTCACGGAGGGTCAGTGCCTGGGGAGAGGGCATTGGTCCCATGGCAGCAAACACAGGGTCCTTTGTTTGAGAGAAGCATTTTGTTACCGTGTGTGAATGGAAGGAAGGCCAGATGTCACACGGTTCCTTACTAAAAGCTCACTGCATTCCAAGGGCAATTGTGCTAACTCACAGGAACTAGTCCTTTTCTTCTGGCTCAGTGGACTTTACTGAAGTGTCCCAAAGAAAAGATGAAAAGGTAGCCCACACTTGGATGCCGGAAACCTGCCAAGGAGGAGAGTAAGTTGCCATTTCTTAATTTTCCTACGACGCTGCTCTAAAAGGGTCTCCTGGGACAGTAACAAGGCCAAGTCAACAGTCCCTTTGATAATCAAGTCCCAAAGCACTGGGACTGGAATACAGCTACAACAAAGTGGTCCTTGGTTTTAGAAATCCTCAATAACCTGAGGAGACTGGGGCGTGACCACCTTTTTTTCTTTTACAACTGAGCCTCTGTCCGCCATGCAAACCACACTGACCGTCGATGGCCAAGAGCTCATCCCCGTTCAACGTAAGCAGTTGAGCCAAAAAGTTGGTCTGACAACTTATTTTAACTAAGGGGCCCAAGAAGTGATGACACCCTCCAAATTTGTGAAAACATGCATCGTCAATGCCTTATCGATACACTCTTGGGAAAGGGAAAACCCCGTGCTACACAAAAGGAGCCATGAGGAAGGGAAGGGGACATCTAGGATACATGAAGTTGTCTAGAAGATCCCAATTCAGCTTTGCCTAAAAACGTGACACACGTCATCGGAAGATATTCATCCAGTTCCCAAGCATTTCCCTAAGGCCGGCCCAGGTTTCTGGAGACAATTTGTTACCTGTAGGAGAGAAAAAGAAAGAAAAAAAAAAACAAAAAAACCCCAAACCTACAACTCACTGAAATTTTCTGTGGCCCAAAGTTCCGGTAAGATGTAAGTTAAAATACAGAACGCGTAGAAGTTGTCCTCAGTTGCCTCAAAAGCAAGGACCACGGCCACGTAAGAGGCATATGCGTGTGCCTACAAAGCTCTACACATTTGGAGGGGTGACATGAAGCCTTTTACTGGAGATCCACCTGTGACATCAGAAGCACCTAGAGGTCTGCTCCCCAAAGAGCGAGTGTGTGTGGGGTCGAGTAAGGGAGGAGTAACTCCAAAGCCCAGGAGCCACTTCTAACAAAAAGCTGCCAAAGTGCTCAAAGTTCTTGAAGACGGTCTCCGATCAACTCTGACTGGCTGGTGGACCCCATGAAATGTTCTTGAAAAAAGTACACCTTTTTATGCACTTCGAGCACTTACTCCCTGTTAGGCATTCAGAGGCGAGAGGCCTGGGAAAAGCAACGTAAGGGGACCAGGCCTGACATGGGCTGGACACTGCCGGGTGCCGGGCCCGGAGCCAGCCAGCGGCCTGGCGGGGCAGTGCACCTGAGTCCACGTGAGCCCATGCGGGAGTTGTCTAAGGAAGTTCCAAACCCTGGCTTCGGTCAAATTGTTAAAAAAAAAAAAAAAAAAATTCAGATTTCAAGTAGCCCCTGAAGGACAAGGGGCTGGAGGTGGGTGGTGTAGGGCTGGCCTTCCCTGAGTCACAGGACAGCTGTGGACCATCTTCCTGAGTCTCAAGTTTCAACGCTAAGTCATTTAGCTGGTGAACATTTCTAAGCATTTTCTCTTGAACAGTATTTTGTAAAAGAGAAAGCAAAATCCATAGAAAATGTGAAGTCATCAATCCAGAGAAATACTATTTGCTGATGCCGGCGACTCTGAGCTTGACCCCAGTGCCCTGGAGATCCAAGGGCCCCGTGCGCACACTGTGACAGGCTCCCTGCCCCGCATGTGCTGGGAGGGGGCGGAGGCCGAAGACACCAGAGCGGGCTGGGAGTCAGAGCTGCAGGGGACCGGGACGGCAGAAGTGGCGAGCACAGATGAGAGCCGGATGGGGCTGGGGGGGGAGCAAAGTGGCTGCCCAGCCTCTGATGACAAAGACTAGAGCAGTTAAGAGACAGAAGCTGGAACAAGCCTGTGTTCCAGGAGGAAGTCACTGACACTCGACGTCTCTCCCAGAGTCCCGAGCTGTCTGGGGCGCGGCCCTGGCAGGACGAGGCAGCCCCCACTCTGTGGCTCACGGCCGGCATCCCCCACCAAAGTCTCCACCTAGCAGCATCCAAGGACATCCCAGGGAGATTACAGACTTTTTTTTTAAGTGCTCCAATTAAGTAGACTATGAGAGCTCCTCAAAAGCTTTTATTCTTTTTTTTTTTTTGACCAGCACACTGCCTGGTACACACTGCCAGGTAGGCATTAAAAAAAAAATTTCTTTTTAAATAGGCAATTTATAACACTGGGAGGATTCTATTTCAATGTTTCAGAAAACGTGACTATTCTTGGAAAGGGTTTGTACTTCTACAACTCTGGAGATCAGAGAGTGTGTCCTCATTTTAATAAACCACCTCAGGCAGACAGAGGACCACCTCCGACTATCATTTAAGTGCTTTGGAAGGGCAGTGAAAAAAGTCTCAAGAAATTTAAGAGTTGTCATCATTTCAGCAGAGAGAATGGCTTCTGCAGCCCAGGGTGGCTTCGTATATTCAGAGGACAAAGGAAATGTCTTCTGTGTCCCTCCTCGGCCAGGGACAGCCAGCATGGCTGCCCTGGTTGATGGTTGCAAGGCTGGCAGAAGGCAGACCACGGAGAGGGGCCGGGAACTTCTCCGACCAGCCCAGGCCGCATGCAGCCGCATGGCTGACCCAGTAGCCGTGCTCTGGCTACTGAGCACGTCATCCCGGAAGCGCCTCGGACATGTGTCCCGCCCAACAGTGACAAGGAACCAGAATCTGGCATTCAGGGCTCTCATCGAAGGAGTGACCTCCATTCTCCTTCCACTCAATTACCTGGTATTCTCTGTGCTAAGTAGACATGGACAGAGTTTTTACAAATTAAATAACGTTCTTAAAATACAATAAAACATCATCACATACAAGTCTCTTTGAAAAGTCTTTCCAATTCAATTCTCAAAATTATCTTACAAAAATGTTGTGCAAAAACACTGACCTCAAATAAATAGGGGGGGGACAAAGTGGGAAGAGCGAAACTTGTTTTTCGTTTTTCAAATTAAAAGTTAAAAACACCAGCTGCACTTCAAAGGATTTGCAGGATGCAATGCATCGAGAAGACTGTGAAACCCAGCCTTCACGGTTGGAGTTGCATTGTCAGATGAGGTTGCTCCGTGTTCAGAATTCACAATGGATGCCTCCGCTGAGATCCTTCACCACGCCCTCTTTGACCAGCTTGAGGAGGAACCTGGTCTCCGTTGTCACATTATGCATGGTCTGAAAGTTCATGGCAGCCATGCAGAGATTGTCGAAGTAGTGCAAAGGTGTTCTGGGTTGACTGAGGTCATATCCAAAGCCTGCCAAGCTGACTTCGTCACACAGACGTGTGGCTAAGACCACAGCAATGACACCGATGGTGGGCACGTTCTGAAGAAGAGGAAAAGACAAAACAAGGCTTAGCACCATTCACTGCTTTCTAAGTGGTATACACGCCCTGCTAAGTCACAGAGGCTTGCCCTGGGCGCTGCGATGTTACACACCGCATGGTTTTATGGGTCACAGAATCCTCAAGTCTGAATCTAGACTCTAAAACAGGGTCTGTGATGTGAAAACCTTTTAACACACCACCAAGGGTAGCTTGGCAGGTCCTCTTGCCCCAAACGAAAAGGTGTTCTTTGTAAAACTTCTACCTCCTGGTCCTACACGTGATGGCCAGAACTGCAAAGCAAGTCCATTTCCTTCTTACACGACAAAAGTCTATAAGGTCTGCCCTGGAATTAGGAAAATCCCCAGGACCTTCCACCATCGCTCTTGGGACCTGCTTCTGGAGGCCGGCCCCTCCTTGCTGGCTCCCGTGGACGGGGTCGGCCTGAGAAGAGAGCAGCCTCCGCTCCCACCAGCGAAGACCATGTTCACTTCTCACCTGAAGCTGCGTCCCACCGAGGACCCTCATTTGCTTTTCTGGCAAATAACGCTTCCAGGCCATTTTCACACGTACAGCTGCTATGCCAGTTTCTGCCCACTCTCTGTGTGGGCAATTTTTAGGCCCAAATTAAGAGTTTCCACATTTGTTCCTTCTAAAATGTATCCTACTGACCGTGGCCTCAGATGCCAAATGTCTGAACCGTTCTGGATTCTGATGATATCACCACTCCCTCCCTCGTGTCCGCTATCTCGCCACTTGCAAATCTGGAATCGGATCTCTGTCCCGGTCTTGAGCAAAAACAGTACGCAGGGCAGAGAGAAATACAGAAAGACCTACAGTGGCCTAAGCACTCCCTGAAGGTCCCTGCTGATCTACTAATGACATTCTGTTGTACAGCTTTTCATGTGTAAATGTGCCTACTTTGTTCACTTGAGTCTGTGGCTTCCAGAAACAACTCTTCTCGTCTGTCAACGCGAACAACGGTGAACCTTTCGGAGTTGACAGTTCACGTGGATTAAGGAACCTCTACAGAACTCATTTGTTCAAAGCCACCCATGCTCCTTGATGTGGGGCATCTGCGTCACTCGTCACTCGGGAAAAAGAAACTCAAAAGTCACCGAAGATGAGAGAAATTAACCCAAAGAAAGATTTCTTCCTGTTCAGCCACAGGACCCAAAGGCAGTGTCCTGCCTTACCTGCAGCCAGCCCCGTACCTAGCATATCGGTAAGACTCAGTCAGTGTTTACAGAAGGAGTACATGAAATCGGCCGTGCACAGAGGCAATGTATGGAGAGAAACTCAGCAGCCATGAAAAACCGCTCAGAGCATGCTATCTCCAGAGCACATCCCCTAAGATGACACCTCCTCATCTACCAGACTTCCCTCTCCGCTGGAAGGACGGGTCACCAGGCCTTCCTGACAACAAAATCCCAGCCTTACTGTTTATTTCCAAGCTGTGCCCTAGGCATCTCTAGACACACATTTTTACTTTTAAATAAAAACGGAATGGTATACATGCTCGGTAACTTGATTTTCTTGTTTATCACATTATGGAGGAGGTGTGTTCACATCCATTTGTTTTCCTTCATCCTTTAACAGTCACACAATACTGCATCAGCTAAATGTAATATGTTTAAATCATCCCCTAATGAGAAATGTTCAGGCCGTTTTTAAGTCCTTTGTTATTAACATTATGGTAAACATCCCAGAATAGCCACCTTTGCAGATTTCTCTTTTCTCTCTCCCTCTTCTTTAAAGATTTTACTTTTAACTAATCTCTACACCCAATATGGGGCTCAAACTCACAATCCCAAGGTCAGGAGTCACACGCTCCACCACCTGAGCCAGCCAGGTGCCCCTCTAATTTTCTTATGATAAAATTTTTAGAGTAAAATTGCTGGGTCAAGACTCTTCACATTCACATTTAAAGCCGATATATATGGCCAAACTACCCTCCAACTTAAATTCTACCTGTACTCCTGCCAGGCAAGGACATTATTGAGCCTTTAAATCTTTGCTAAGGAAACAGGAAAAAATGTCATTGTGGCTCTAATTTACTTTTGATTATTGGTGAAGTTGAACATTTTATCATGTATTCCTTGGCTGTATTAATTTCTTCTTTTGTGAAATGCCTGTTCATATCTTTTTCCCATTTTTTTTTTATTGGCCCATCTTTTCTTTTTGATTTAATAAGATCTCCTTATACTTTGGGAGTATTTGCTATTATATATATGATAAAATTTCCCCCGCTTATTTTGTATTCTAACTTTGTTTCTGGTATCTTTTGCTGTTCAGTAACTTCATATTTTATGTAATTAAATCTGCTAATTTTTTAAAGGTTACTTTTTAAATAAAAAGCTACCTACAGGGCGCCTGGGTGGCTCAGATGGTTAAGCATCTGCCTTCGGCTAAGGTCATGATCTCAGGGTCCTGGGACCCAGTCCTGCATTGGGCTCCCTGCTCAGCGGGGAGCCTGCGTCTCCTTCTCCCTCTGTCCCTCTTCTCTGTTCATGCCCTCTCTCTCTCAAATAAATAAATAAAATCTTAAAAAAAAAATTTGACTCACTGGGCAAACGGACGAACCTGCTAGTCTGCCTACTGGTTACTGGTTGACCATATCTAAGAGTCTAACTCAATGTTTGTAAACTGTGACCCTGACCAGCCCCAGGTACCTGCTAGGCAGTATCTCACGCCCCCAGTGTGAGCAGCACCCCACCCCCATTTCTAAATTCCTGGCTTTCCTTTATATATGGAGATTTTGCTTAAAAGTTTAAGAATGTGGTGCCTGGATAGCTCAGGTGGTTTAGCATCCAACTCTTGATCTCAGCTCAGGTCTCCATCTCAGGGTCATGAGTTCAAGCCCCGCATTTAAAAAAAAAAAAGAAGTTTAAGGATGATTTCCACTGCTTTTAAAAAAGTTATCTTCAAAGACACAGGCTTAGCTATTTGGCTCATAAAGAAACTGATTATAAAGGCATCACCACCCTCCTGGTGTCGGCACAGGCTTTGCAGGTAAAGAATTTCTATTGCAGTGAACGAACTCTAGAGAGCACAAAGGTTCTCAAATTAGGCTACAAAATGAAATCGCCCAGGGGACTTTGAAAATCCCAGTGTATAGACCACAGCAGAGAACAATTAAATAGAAAGTTTGGGATGGGACCCAAGGGTCAACTGAAAAGCACTGCTCTAGGGGGAGAACTTTACTTACCATCACCTATAAAGTGATGATAAATGTCAAGTCTGACCTGAGTGGCCAACTGAGTTAAAAATGTAAAGAACTTTCCAGACCACCAAAGTGCCTTTCACTCTGGAGTCCCAGAGTCAGAATACCTTAAATAATATCTCAGTGACCTAAATGTTAACATGTGGATTATACTAAAGAGATGAGTCACCAGGGGAAAAGCCAAGTAAACAATGAGGAGCCCTGAAATCAAGATGCAGAACAGCAAACACACACGGAGCCTGTAATCAGTGACTACATTTCTATACTGGGAGATGCTTCTGGGGATACAGCTGAGCCTAAATGAAATTTGTACAGAGGTCTCCCTTCCAACACAGAGAAGAACAGTTAACTTTCAATTACAACAAAAATACCTTATCTCGGCCCCAGAACCTTGACTGGGGCTCCGAGTATTGAAGGATGTCAAAGGCGGTCTCTTTGATAATAACTGGATTCAAAATCCTGAAGTGCTTGGGCTGTAGTGGGATTTTTTCCGCCACCTGCTTCCAAAAGAAGAGCCGCACCCAAAATGGCTAAGGGAAGAAAGCAAGCAATCATTAGGGGGACTGAATAAAGTTATCCTGCCATCAGAAGGTGGGAACATGCACCCCTGCTAAGCAGCCCAGAGCCGTGGGCATGACCCCAAATGGGCTGGGGTGCTGCAGTCACTGAGATCAATGCCAGTCCAATGCCCCAGCTCAGAGGAGCAACTCCAAAGGATCTGATTTACGAAGGTGGCACTGGACAAGAAGAGGAACTACAGAATCAGCTCTGGTTTGTTTGGGGAAGAAATTCCCCAGGGAATGACCTGAGAGGGGAAGACTTTTTAAGACCAAAAGGCATCATTTGTCCCCAGTGAAGACCAGGTGAACAGACCCAATTTAAGGGTATTAAGTGCCGTGAGTGCCCCACTCGGATCAGGCCCTCCCCCTGCATCCTCCCTCCACTGACTTGCTCTAGTTCCTAATCCTGTGAAGTCTCCTGGTAACCGACTGTAAGTCATTTCCTACGTGCTTCATCTTCCAACTAGACCAACTTCTACCCAGTGGAAAATCCAGATCATGATAAGCTATACAGAATCAGGCTTTGCAGACAGAAATTCTCCATCAGATGGTGCTTATGTGAAAAGTCTAATATATTCTATTAATTTTGCAGACAACTAGTTTTTATGTGTGTCTATAAATGTGACAGTTGACCTCTGAAATTTATTTCAGCATAATGGGTGGGGCCATAAAGTAATATGATCAATTATTACAACGAACAAAAGGGAGCTCATGAGGGCCATTTCCTCAACATCTGCCCCTCTGGAATTCTCTGAATTTCCTCCAACAAGGGGACCACCAGCAGAGCATTTTTATAATTTTTTTTTTTTTAAAGATTTTATTTATTTGAGAGAGAATGAGAGAGAGAGAGAGAGAGCACATGAGAGGGGGGAGGGTCAGAGGGAGAAGCAGACTCCCTGCTGAGCAGGGAGCCTGATGCAGGACTCGATCCGGAGACTCCAGGATCATGACCTGAGCCGAAGGCAGTCGCTTAACCAACTGAGCCACCCAGGCGCCCCAGCAGAGCATTTTTAGACAATCTCTTGGGGAATATTCCTCAGAGGTTTTATATATATATTCTTTTGAAAATCCTCAATAATGGTTTACATTCATCCAAGTAAGTCTAATTTCTGGATTAGCCAAAAGATATGTAAATTCAAGCCTGGTGAATAAGGTAGGTGATCAGTAATAACAATTTTGGTCCCAAACCTGATATTCCCATTAAGTAATGATCACAATTAATCTTAAATTCTGAAAGTCATTCCCAACAAGAAATACTGATAGTTTCTACAAAGGCAGTAGCTATTTGAAAGACAACACAAGGGCGCCTGGGTGGCTCAGTTGTTAAGCGTCTGCCTTCGGCTCAGGTCATAATCCCAGTGTTCTGGGATCGAGTCCCGCATCCGGCTCCCTGCTCAGCGGGAAGCCTGCTTCTCCCTCTTCCACTCCCCCTGCTTGTGTTCCCTCTCTCGCTGTGTCTCTCTCTGTCAAAAAAATAAAATCTTAAAAAAAAAAAAAAAAAAGACAACACAAAAGTACAATTGACCCCTGAATGATGTGGGGGTTAGGGGCACCACCATCCACTCCCCGAGTAGTTGAAATCCACAGATAACTTCTGACTCCCCGAAAACATAACTACTAATAGCCTACTGCTGACCAGAGGCCTTACCGATAATATAAACAGTTAACACATATTTTGTATATGTATTATATATTGTATTCTTACAATAAAGCAAGCTAGAGAAGTAAAATGTTATTAAGAAAATCATAAGGAAGAGAAAATGCCTTTAGAGTACTGCACTGTATTTATCAAAAACAATCTGTGTACAAGTGGACTCATGCAGTTCAAACCCATGTTGTTCGGGGGTCAGCTGTATACATTCCACTGTGTGTGTTTAAAAATACAAGTCTGTAATTACAGTTAGAGACCCCTCCACTTTTTACGAAGGAACACTGGAGAGCTGAATTTCTAGTGCTTACCAGGGTTTCATTTTTTACCATTGCTTGAAGCCAGTTGAAGTCAACACTCTTAAATAAAACAGCAACAAACAAGTCATTGGAATAATATTCAAGGTCAGACAGTGGCGCGCCCTCTGGATAAGTCATCCTGATAGTAGTTTTATTACCAACATGCTCGGAATATCCCTCAACTGGTGCACTGTTTAACCTATTTAAATAAAAAGGACAAAGATAAATTGACAAAGCAAACCATCAACTACTTTATCACATCATGCAAGATCCCTTCGTTGTGTCCCACACATGTTTATAGGGCTGGGAGGAAGCTGTGGGTTGGGGGTAAGGCCTCCCTCCCGGCAGCCTCAAGTCCCCAAGGGACGCCCACACCTCCTCTCTGAATGTCAAGCAATTCCATCCAGTCCTACCATTTTAAGCCAACCCAAACATTATATTTTGGGCTTTCTCTGGGCATCAGTAATGTTTCCTCGAAAGCTTCCCGCTGTGCTCAGATATTAGGAGTTCTTGCCAGAATTTCAGAAAGGTAATCAGAAAGGAAACCAGGGTGAGGCAGACCCAAACCACAATTATATTGACAGGGTTGGGACCAAGGAGGGCACTGGGCCCAGGTGCATCCTTAAAGCAAGGACTTGGGACACTTAAAACTGTTAGATCAACAAAGGCAAGATCTTACCAGCGTGGTTGTTTTGGGGCAGATTCTAAGAATTCTTCTGAAAGCACTACCACTCACCCAGTTAAAAGAGTTTTGTAATCTCAAAGTCTGTTTGGTTCTTCCCTTGTATTATCACACCTGTATCTCGGCTTTCTTCTCTATTCCACTGCCACTTCTTCTAGATCTGAGACCTACCCTCTGGATTATCAAAAGATATTATTACACATGACAACCAAATGCAAGGCATGCCCCTGAGGCAGTTATCCGCTCCCTTCCCCTTTCTTTTCTTTTTTAAAATAAAGGACATTATCAGGGTTGTTGGTGAAATCTGGATAAGGACTAGATAGGGCCTGTATTTTCTCAGTGTTCATTTCCTGGTTCTGCACAGTGGTCTGTGGTTCTACAGTTCTAGAATACAGTCTCCTTGTTCTTGGGAAATGCACACTGACTTATTTAAGGGTAAAGGGGCTTGATATTTGCAACTAACTATCAAAGGGTTCAGAAAAGAATAATAGTATATATAAAGAGAAAATCATAAAGCAATGTAATAAAGTTGGAGAATCTGGGGCAAGGGTGAATGCGCGGTTCTTTGTACTATTCTTGCAACTTTTCTGTTAAATTTGGAATTGTTTCAAACCTAAAAGTTACCCCCCAAAAGCTTCTTAACTGATATTCTCCCTCATCATCAGGCTAAGCCACCATTCCTCTGTCCCCAGCACTCGGTGGCCTCCCAGTGGCCATGCATGAAGTCCATGCTCCCCAGTCTGGTGATCTGCGGGCCACCACTGGGCATCAGGCCACCTTACAGCCCCTTCCCCACTCTCCCAGCCCCACTCTCCTTGTAGTGAGCAAAATGGAATCTCTCCTGTCAAGCAGGGGCCTGAGTCAAGCAATGACGCAAGCAGGTAAGGTACTGCAGCTAGGAGAGACCAGCGTCAGCTGAACCCCCAGAACTGATAACAAGCAGAACCAGAGGAGGTCTGCGGGGGCCCGAGACCAATAAAATCCCTTTAAAAGGGGAAGGATTTTGGCAGCAAACTGTTAGACTCCTCAGACCTGACCCCTCTACGTCTGACCACTTGAAAAAGGCAACTGCCGGGGAAGGCTCTGCCCGAATGATCTCCGAGCAGAACCGAGAGCCTTGGCTGCTGGAACATCAGAAGCAGGAAGTGCCGAGAGCTGACCCGGACCAGACCAAAGCTTCATCTCAACTGCACCCCACAGACTGACTTCGCGTTTGGTTCGTTCACTTCCTGCACCCTTCTGTTAGCTTGTTTGTTGTGTGGTTCGTCTTCTCTCCTGCTTTGTGTGCTGTGTAAGAAGCCAAGTTTAAGCACATGTGAATTATCATCGAGTCTGGAATCCTGAACCTACTTTCTTTTTTTTTTTTTAAGATTTTATTTATTCATTTGAGACACAGAGATACAGAGAGAGAGAGCATGAGCAGGGAGAGAGGCAGAGGGAGAAGGAGAAGCAGGCTCCCTGCTGAGCCAGGAGCCCGATGTGGCGCTCGATCCCAGGACCCTGGGATCATGACCTGAGCCGAAGGCAGATGCTTAACCATCTGAGGCACCCAGGCGCCCCAATCCTGAACCTACTTTCTTTTTCTGAACCTACTTTCTAATCGTGATTTACTTTGCTTCGTGACTGAATAAAGCTGACACTGGGGAAAGACACACTCGTGTGTGTGCCTCCAGAGCGTGCTCCTGACACTCCTGCAATAATAGGGCAGGGCTCCACACCCGAGATCTCGCTGCCTGCCTCCTGCCTGGAGCGCCCAATGCCACTGTTCAGCAAGGCCCCCCTTCCCTCCCACCGCACCTCTCCTCGGGCCCAGGGGGCGCACCAGTGGCACTCCTGGTTTCTCTCCGCTCCTCTTCCCACATCAGTCACGCACCGTTAGATGGGCACGGGGCCCCGTCTGCCCGCACACACACCTTTCAGCTGCTCGCACGGGCCCAGGGCTTAGACTCGGAAAGCCTCCGCCTGCATTTGGACTGCTGCCATCTGGCCCGGACCCTGGGCCCTCTAGGGCCTCAACGTCTTCACTGGTGACGTAACAGAGACGGCTTCACGGAGGAAGGGGAACCTCCAAAGCACGTGACACAGTGTCCGGCACATGGAAAGCATCCAGTGAAAGGCAGTGGTTACAGCCTTCTTCACCCCAACCTTTACAGTCCTCATAGCCCAACCCCACCCCTACTCCTTCACCTCACACCATGCCTGCTTTCTGGCCACTGGGGCCTATGGCACCCCTTTGACCTTTAAACTAGGCTCTTACCTGTTTCTTCTATCTCATGGCTTTTACAAAAATCTGGTTCTTTCCTACAAACCCCTTACGCCCCCTGCCCCCTCCTCCTGAGCCCCCACCTTCCTACACATTTCCCAAAAATAGGTGCTAACATTTATCGAGCAATTTACACTAAGTTCTAAGTGCTTTACATCTGTGAACTCATTTTGTCTTCACGGTAAGCCTAGACTATGTGTACTGTGACTGCCTCCAGATAAGGAAACGGAGGCACAGGACAGTTAGGAAACTTGCCTGAGATCACGGCGACTGGGGACAAAGGCATTATGTGAACACACCACGTTTAGGCTCAAAGTATCTGAAATGGATCTTGTCATCCTCCCTCACTAACCTGAGATTTTCCCCAACTACTCCCATTTCTGACAGCAGTTCCACTAACGTCTGAGACCCCCAAACTAGAAATCCTGGTGTCCCCTGACGTTAACTGTCAGGCTGTCAGAAAGTCCTGTAATTTACTTTCTCAATTTCCTCTTGGAAACACACTAGTCTCCATTTCCACTTTCTCCGCCTCACACCAGGCCCACACACTGCATGCACTGACCACAACCTCGAAACCCAGTCCCCGGCTCTAGCCTCTCCTGCCTTTGGTCAAACTCACACACTCCTGCTGAACAAATGTGATGGAAGACCCAGCATGCACTGTACTCCTGGTTCTGCACTTCCTTCTGATAGGGAGAATTTATTAAAATGCCTCAAGAGCCTTAAAAACAATGGAATATCTTTAAGCCAACAATTCTAAGGATTCTTAGAATTATTTCCAAGGAAATAATCAGAGATAAAGACATTAGTGTGAGATATGCAAGGCATTTTCACAATAACAAAGAAACTGAAAAATTCAAAATATCCAGCAACAGTAGAACAGTTAAATCACTTACGATACTCTCATTTAAAGGACTACTAAGCACTTGGAAGAGTTAATTTTCCAAGAAATATTTAATGGCCTCAGAAACTGTTTATAATATTATGTTAAAAAAGCAAAACACTTGATAAGAATATAAATGCACTCGTTAGTATGTGTATAGAACAAAAGTGGAAAAAACACAACAAATTAATAGCGGTTGGTTATCTGGGCTCTGAGGGGTTATTTTCTTCCTTACATTTTTCTGTATTTTTTTTAATCTTCAAGAATGAACATATTTTGCTTTTATAAGGAAAACAATTTTTAGCCAGTGAAACCAAAAAGAATCTAGGATGAGTGGAGTACAGGCTGCGTGCGTCCTAGATCCCCGCCGGCCCAGCCTCGCGGGGCGCACCCACACCCAGCCCTGCTCCCGGAAGCCAGGCATCCCACCAACTCACCCCCCACCCCCCCACACCGCGTGCGCCTCTTGGTCCTGCCTAGCTCAGGCTTCCTCCTGAATCTACCCAGCCTTCCAAACCTCACCTCCTCTTCAAAGGTTCTGCCAAATTAGGGTCAGTATGGCACAGTTTGGGGCATCCAATCATTTCATGTTTTTGTTTCAACGTCTCAAGCAGTAAGCCCCCTGCAGGCAGGGACTTAAGGCGCTCCCCGCGTCCCTCACTGTTGCTGGTTCGACGAGGACCAACAGCAGTGAGGTAAACTCTGGAGGTGAACCCATGTACCTTATCACAACATCGAACTGGTTCAGGGCATGGCCCAGCACTAGTCCGTGGAGTATTCCGCCACTTCCAATAACCACACAACGCCTACAGCTCTTGGCTCTCAAGTGTTCAGGCAGGTCATGCTCAGGCAGTATTTCCAAGAGGGTCTGGACTTGACTGGAGAACTGCCGGAATCCGAAAGGAGGATCGTACTTGTACTCGGCTTCATTCACTTTGGGGGCCTCCTTCACGAAAGGTGGCAAGTCCGGGCTGTACCTGTGTTCAAACAACCGCGCCATCGACTTCTTCGCAAACTTGGGCCGGCACTCCTTTTGCAAGACTTGCTGAGCGTATTTCTGAGCTCTCTGGAATGAAATCACACCAAGCTGAGTTGGAGAAACTTCAGGCATTAGAAATATCCTCTTACAGATGACACTGTGTCCTGTGATGTCTGATAGAGCTCCCTGTTGAGTCCTGTCTTTCAGCATAAAACGTCTGCTTTCTTAGAGCTAACTGATGCTCAGAAACGTAAAGAAATAACCTGGGAGAATCACAGGACAGGGAAATAAACTCCATAAGAATATTTACTTCATTATACAAGGAAAGTATGTCTTTGTACCCCCACCTCCTACCCCTAGCCTAAGCTTGTTCTCCAAATAAATTTGGGGTGAGATACATACTTTGAAGTATCTCACATTGTATAAAACCCGTCACATGCTACCACATGGATGAACCTGAGAACACTGTACTAAGTGGAAATAAGCCAGTCACAAAAGGACTGTCTGACTGTACTTATGTAAGGTCTCTAAAGTACTAAAGTTCATAGAAACAGAAAGTGGAATGGTGGTTGTCAGGGACTGGGGGGTGGGGGGGGCAGGGGCAAATGGGGAGATGCTGTTTAATGGGTCCAGAGTTTCGGTTCTGCAATATGTAAAAGTACTAGAAATCTGTTTCACAGCAATGTGAATACACTTAACAGGGCCAAACTGTACATTAAAATACAGTTGAGATGATAAGTTTTATGTGTTTTGCTTTTTTTTTTTTTTACCATAATTTAATAAAATTTCGTATTTCAGGTTCTTATCTAGCAGGATGAGAAACAGGCTGTTTATCAGTTGGGCAATGAGCTTCATGGAGTCTGGCATGCAAGTTATTCTAAATGTAATCAGGGCACAATGTCATGTCAACATAGAAGTGGCCTTGGTTTTGTATACGATTTTCCCTGCACATTAATGCTTTGCCTCCACAAGGAACTACCACTGAAGGCCAAGTACAGTGACCCAGCTGAATGCAGCACCCCTCGGAGGGACAGGGTCCAAAGGCCCACTGGCCCCCGGCTTCCTCCTGGCTCAGTCTGGCCCGACGCGGCCTCACAACCGCTTGGCCGGCAGTTTTCCCTCATCGTTGTGCTTTCGGTCCTTATCTCCACATTCAGCAGCGCTGGCCCTGCCTTTCCCCTCCTCCCACCAGGCTATCTTCACACACACGCGCGTACCCATGCATGCGTGTATATGTGTATGAAGTCCCAGAGTTCCTGGGATATTTAATTTTAGGACAGAATGTGTCTTTTAAACCAGGTCTATACTATAATGAGAATTACTATTGTTACATGTTATTTTAAATGTATGCCCCAACTATGTTTTTCCTCAAAGTTCTATTATTTTTATGGTCTGGTTTTTGAATAACGAATATTTTTGTAGGAAAACACCTATCTTATTATAGCAGAAGGCCCCCTGCTCCTCCCTTTTGAAGTTACAGCTTCAAAGAGTTATTAGTAGCTGGTAAAAGCACACTGTCTGCATCTTGAGGACGTGGCCCCGTTTCTGAAAAGGGGAACCGATACTCTCTGAGCACAGATGAGGCTGCAGACACCATACGCAGTCACGGTCTCAGTCTCCCGTCACCAAATCTCCCACACTTTAAAATATGGCCGTTAGTCTCTTCACTTTGTGTGCTCAAGGGGGCATAACCAGTTAGAGGGCCGAGCTGGCGCTAACCCAGTCTGATGACTTCCCGAATGCCTAAAACCACAGCCTCTGTCTACACAGAGCAGCACACAAACACCACCAGAGAGAACAAGAGTTTAAATACGAACCGGTATCTTTGTGAGCAATCAGTGAGAAAGCCATGCAAGGACCAGTCGTGACCCTGAGCAGCACCAGAACGGAAGGCCTGCCAAGCCCACGTCACTCCGCAGCCCGTAGAGGGCCACCCACACCACACACGTCTGTCTCCAGACCCGAGGCCTGAAGGTTATGAACAGCAAGTCTTATAGAACAAGAGGTTGAATCTTTCGCTATAGAACGACATGTCAAGCATCTGGTGTTGCAGATCTCCTAGGACAGAAATGAATGTCTGAGAAGTGCCCGGAGGAACCCAGAGCAGCTTCGGGATCGACGCATGACTGGAAAGAGAAGTAGGTGATCAAGCCAGAAACCTGGGCTCAGCTATCCTGGGCTGCCAAATTTCCTCTTTAGAAGTTTCATTTGGAAGGAGGGAAATTTCATTCCATTTCCATTCTGGCAAAGAGCTCCATTTCAGGCTTCAAACTTAATTTTCTAGGCTGGGAGCAGCACAAGGCTTAGTAATCACCCTCTGACCGTGACTCACTCATAGCGGGGTGCAATACATCAATCCGGGGGAACGAGTGTTTGAAACACCACTGGAACCGTCTACGGTGACGGTAATTCCTTTTCTCCTTCTGTTTCACCTCATTTAGAGACGTGTAACAAGCCCTGAGAAAGCCCTGGGGAGCGTTTCTTCTAACCAGAAGCTGGTCCAGCCTCTCTCCTGCCTCCTCCATGCCTGGAAAGCCTGGGGAGGAGAAGCTCGCCTCGCGGAGCCGTGACAAAGAAAGGACTGTGACCGTCTGCTTCCCCCTGCTGCAGAAAGCTCCAACCCTGGAAGCCGAAGCAGGCCGGAGAGGAAGGACGCGGAGGGGTCTGGGTGGCATCCATCCAGGGTGAGGGCCACGGGAGAGCAGAGAACCGGAGACTCTCGCAAAGATACAGGAACTCCCACTTCTCTCAAACCAAGGCATGGAAACGAGGGCTTCGGTTTTTTACAAGCCTTCCAGGCTGAGCTTTCTGGCTGCCCACAACGAAGAATAAACAGACAGCTGGTAGTTCCAATTGTCAGTGAGGTGGCCATTTGCCACGGGAAACCACCATGTGACAATTCACCGAAGGGTGTTTAAAAAAATCTAAGTAATTCTCCTCGGCAAAGTCTCCACTTTCGTTTCTACTGCATAACTTCTACGACAGTACTTCTCAGAAATGTAAGTAAATGGCATAATTCTTCGTAAAAGGCAACCTTCTCTTTTCCTTCTTTAAATCCGGGACAGGGCACAGCACTGAGGCTGAGGCAGAGTTTGGGGGCTGGAGCTAAGCAAACCGGGGTGGGCGCCTGACTCAGCCACAGGCCACGTGAACGGAGGGCATGAGTTAGGTCTGTGAAAGGCCACTACTGCTCTCCTCCTCACGGGGCCGTTCTGCTGCCCCCCGCATTCTGCACTGTGCCCGAGACGTGTGAAGACTGGATACCATCACAGAACAGCGACCGCGGGCAAAGCTACTGCCACCCTGAACTCACGTTCAAGTTGGCCGTCTAGAACCTTCCCCTGGCTACCAGCGGGGCAAAATCTGAATAACCAAGTCACAGAAAGAACACCACAGTAACACTCAAGCAGTCAGGGGCGGCCGGGGACTGGTGGCTGAGGGAGGGGGACAGACTACAACGGGTGAGGGAACTCACTTGGGTGAAGGACGGAAATGTTCTAAAATTGGACTGGGGTGATGGGGGTGTAACTGTGTAAACGCAGGATGCTATCAAACCGTATGCTTAGGAGGAGCAAATCTTACAATGCGTATACTTTGCCATGGTAAACGGTTAGGAAAAAACAATCAGAAGACCTGGACGCTAGACCCAGTTCCAGATCTATTAACCAGCAGTGTAGCCTTGACTGAAGCATCCAGCCCTCGGTCAAAGCTTCAGTTCCCTCATCTCTTACATTCGAGGATGGTCTGGGGCAAAGGGCCGGCGCTGAGGACAGGAAAGAACCAGTCTAGAGGTGTAGGCGCCTGGACGAAAAACTCAGCCCAGGTCACTATGCTTCCCTTGGCTACGTGAGTGTAGATCTGCAGAGTCAGAGGGAAGTAAATTTGGCCATAATTAACTACACAGCATAAAATGCAGTCCCCTGGGTGGTATGTGGTTTTTAGCTCTCTGAGAAGAGAGAGGGCCTAGTTCAAACTGTTGCAACCACGTGGCCCAAACCTAAACTGACAGGAATGTGCCCTCGTCTCTCCTCAAACATCTTTTAAATGCAATTTCACATCTGAAATGCGCTTTCAAAGTGTCTAGATCCTGGCAGAGACCACTGTTAGTCTTTTTAAAGAAATGGCACATTAGGGGGGCATCTTTAAATAGAAAAGACAAAATCCACAACCACCACGGCCACACTTCTGCTGCTGTATTAACACAGGCCGGGTCCAGCACAACCAGACAATGCTCAGACTCCCACAGGGTCAGCAGGGTCCCCTTAACACGGCAAGCTGCTGAATATCCTCAGCAGAGCTAACGGGGCCTCATGGCTTTGAGGCCATCTTCTGCTAACCTACATCCGCAACAATTCAGATCTGTCTACACGCTCTTGGTGGTAAAGACCAATCTCCACCAACAGCCTGGAGACAGGGTCTTCTTTGCAGAGAGCTCATACCACCTCACAGCCATTGAGAACACCAGGACCACACCGGCCAGCTTCTGTGGCTGTTTCCTCTACTCTGGGGACTTGAGAGAGGGTTTCTGATTTTGCTTTAATGAAACATGACCAGATATCAAATTTGGGACCTGGTGAGTATGGCATTCAAGGCCTTTCCCTCTTTGGTCCTGGCTCATTTTCAGTCTTCTATCCTGCTGTTCCCCACCCCAATCCTCAGTGATATCCAACTCCTGCTGTACGTCTAATTTGCAAAGCCCTGGAGAGCAAAGCTTTCTGCACACACTGCTCCCTCGGCCTGGAATGAAGCAGGACAACCTGTCAGGACCACTGTGAAAAGTGGGGCATTCTGACAGTGTCAACAATGTGAAAAAGCTATAAAAGAAGTCTCAAGTGAAAAGATAAAAAGCACCCCTAATTCCACCGTGGTTACAGCAGGCTTTCACTTTCTACTTTATTAATTTCTGAACTGACCAAGGCTTTCACAAACACGTTTGACTTATATCACTACTCCCTGATTTTTTCTTCTTTCTCTAGAAACTACAAGAGACTTTCTACTTTATTCATTTCTGTAGTATCTGAAGTTTTGGACTTATTTTTGTAACTGGAAAAAATAATGATCTTTTAGATATCTTTTAGAACTGGGTTGATGTGGCAGTCACTGTGGGCTGCCTACTGGGTCTCCATTTCCCCACTCCTTAGGGAACCGTAGTTTTGTGCAGGAAGCTAACAGCCCTTCTCCAGGCAGGCAGTGGGGCCTGGGAGGCTGACCTTGCCCATCAGATACTCCTATCCCCCTTGTCAGGGACTGGTCAGGAATCCTCACTGCAGCCAATCAGGGCAGGGCACAGGCAGCCCTGAGAGACTGTTATTGGTCCCACAGTGAACTTAGGTTTAGAAACTGGTGCCATCAGCCTAAATGGAGGACTCCTATTTCATGGTTTAGGGGAAAGGGGATGGCGAGATTCTTTTTTTTTCCTGTCTACTATCCACTGGTGGATATGAGGAGAGTTGAACAGAAACTATCTGACCTATTCCTTGAAGGGATATTAAACTTAATGTACATTACAGAAAATACTCAAAGAATTGCCTGTTATTTAATTGTGGATTTTCTATTCAATTGGAGTTCAGAGATGAGACACCACACCATGGTTCAGTAATATCTCCCCTCCCTCTGGAGTTGAATATACCTAAGTACATATTCATTAACACAAAATGTTAGCACACAACCCCATCTCCCAAGGGCTTGCTTAAAGGACAAGTGGGAAAGACAGTTAAAACATTGCAGTGTAAGTGTTAGGATTAAGGTATGAAGGCGCTTCTAGAAGACAGAGTAGGATGATCAGAGAAAGCTTCTTAGAAAAGGTAACTCCTGAGCTGAGAGTTGATGTAAAAATTAGGAGCAGAGAGGCCAAGGGAGGGAAGGGCTCCAGGCAGTGAAGTTAGAAAGAACACAGCAAACATAGGGGAAAGTCTTTTCAACAAATGGTGCCAGGAAAACTGGATATCCACATTCTAAAGAAAAAGGTTGGACCCCAACCTCCCACCATATACAAAAACTAACTCAAAATAAATTAAAGACCTACATTTAAGAGCTAAAACTATAAAACTCTCAGAAGAAAACATAGGCTCAGGCAATGATTTCTTAGATATGACATCAAAAGCACAAGGAACAAAAAGGAAAAAGAGATAAACTGGACTTCACCAAAATTAGAAAATTTTGTGCTTAAAAAAAAAAAGAAACTTTTGTGCTGAAAATGACACCATCAAGAAAGTGATAAGACAATCCACAAAATGGGAGAAAATACTGGCAAGCCATATATCTGATTAAGGGACTGGTAGCCAGAATATGCAGAGAACTCTTACAACTCCGTAATATAAAGACAAATAACCGTATAAAAAAATGGACAAAGAACTTGAATAGACATTTCTCCTTAGAAGACATACAAATGGCCAATGAGCACACAAAAAAAGAGGCTCATCATTAGTTACCAAGGGAATACAAATCAAAACCATAATGAGGCAGAGAGAAAGAAGCTCGACCGAGGGGTTGTGAAGGGATTTAGTGCCGGGCGCCGGCAGTGCTGGGCCGCAAAAGGAGGCTGAAGAGCCTGGCAGGAACCAAGGCACAAAGAGTCCTACAGGCCAGACTCAGAAGTCTGGATATTCTAAAGGTAATGGGAACAAATCAGAGTTTGAAACCAGGACGCACCATACCGGATTCAATTTTTGGAAATATACTCCCGCCATAGTGGGGCATGCCTGGATGCAGAAAGGCGGGTAAGGAGACATGAAACTGGGGCAACGGGAGGGAGCAGAGGAACTGGAGCATCATTCCTGTTCCCGGAATCCCAGAAACTGTCTATTTTTATAAACACCATCCTTGTTTTCAAATAACTTCTATTTTAGATGAGACAACAAAACACTGAGGTAAATCACTGTATCAAATGGAGTTTCAAAGTACGGTTGAGGTGCAGCGTCGAAGGCACTGAGTTGGGGGCCAGCACTGAGAGCAGGGAAGAAACGAGCCTATCCTTTCCAGCCCGGTACTGATAAAATTACAGACAACCACACTTTCAGGGCTGGAAGGGATCAGAAAAGCCCTTGCGCCACCGACTGTCTGATGCCTAAATTCTATCTACAGGACCAGCTACCCTGGCTTTGCTTCAAGAGCTCCAGAGATACGCCACAAGGGCGGCCCATTAATCCCATCTTCTGATGCCTGGGACCATCACCTCCTTCTCCTTTCAGCTGGGCTGCCTTTCCTGGATCCGCACGTCTGTCACTAAGGCCACCGGGGCGGAGCTGCCCCTCCCAGAGGCCCGCAGCTGCCACGTGCCCTGCACCAGGCCGTCTGTCCTGCCGGCTACGCAAACGTTCCCATCCCTTCCACCAAGGTTCCTCGGGGACACGGTCTTGAGTCTCTTCTCTGGTCATCCTCAGAAGTCACTGGGACTCCTTGGGGAACCTTCCAGAGTAATAGCCGTAATGATCAGAGCACCTGTCTGAGCTCTGCAGGGATGAGCAGACCATCCCTGGGCTATTAATGTCGCTTATGGGGAGCAGCTGAAGGCAGCCACAACACAGGCCGATGCAGACGGCGCTGGCCAGGCCCAAAAGCTGCAAAGCTGATTTTACCCCTGGTGTTACTACAGCCCATCTTCTCCATCTTGGGCTTGTGAAATGGCGGGCTGGACCCCGGCACGCCAGAGCTCCTGCCTCTCCTCAATTAACCCGGTCTCGAGAGTGGTTATCTTTGCAGTCGGTCAGACGGTCCGTAGCGTGACTAACTAAGGGGGCAGGAGAAAGAGGCCGCAAAGAGAAGGCGGACAAGCACGGCGAAGAAGCAAAGGCAGGAGTTCAGGGCTGTTGGGACGTCTGCAAGGCCAGCCGGGGAGGGAGGCGGGAGGCCCGAGCAGAGGCACGGGCACGTCCTGTTCCACCAGCACGGAGGGGCTGGCGCTGGCGGAACGGAGAGCGGAGAGCGGAGAGCGGCAGCCAGCCTCCGGGGACGGCCCCGCACGGGGAGGCAAGGCCCTGGGAGACGCGACGGATCTGCAGGGGCCACGCTGCGCATTCGTTCTTTACACTCTCTTCGCCTGCCTGTCCCTCAGCACAGGTGAGAGGCTGCTTCGCAGGACGTAGAGACTGAGGGAAAAAACGCGTGACTACAAACGACTAGCAAAGGAGCTCCGTGCACGTTATCTTATTCAACTCTGAGGGCCGCCCTGTCACACAGATGGTGTTGTCTGCATCTCAGCGCTGAGAAAACTGGGACTCAAAACAATTAAGAAACCTGCCCAAGGTCTCGTCTTTGACTAAGTGGCCTTTAGACTTGAATCTAGGTCAGAAATTTAAGGTCCCTCCTCTCTGCATCAGCCTACCTGTAACTCCTGGCTCCTTCTGTGGCCCTCCCCTACCCGGGCAGAGAGCAGGCAGCAGGGGCTCGGACTCGAGACTGCGCTGCTGAGTCCAAGCCCCGGCTCCCCCGCGGACTAGTGAAGGTGACCTCATACAGGCCGCCTAATCTCCCCGTCCTTCCGTCGCCTCAGCTGTGAGGTAGTGACGGTTCCAACTACGAGGGTTAAATGCGTTTACAGTGCTGAAGCACTTTTAGAATAGTCACACGGTATACATTAAGCTAGATTAACTAAACTGGTTAACTAAACTAGATGTGGACTTGGGCAAGCAGCTTAACCTCCCAGCCTTCATCGGTCAGAATACTGGGCTATCGCCCCGTCGTGATGATAACGCGCCCACACACGTTGGTCACCATTATTGCCATGCTACCTGACTTCAAATCATCTCTTCTTTCATCCAGGACGGAACGTTACTGGATCATCTAACCACTCACATAACCCGTGCAATGAGCATTTAACAGGTCAATTGATTTAGAAAGATAAATACAAACTGAAAGGAAAAAGCTTGAAATACAGTGTGAAATCGTTAAAATGAAAAGAATGACGTGACACCAAAAGAACTTGCCCCTGTTCTAAGGACGTGTGTGCCATTAACAGCACAGCAAGCCAGCCCCACGGCAGGTGCCTAGAGTGGGTCAAATGCAACTCACCTCCCCCAAGCGACTTCAGTACATGGAGGAAGAACACTGTGGGGCGGGTAGGTTGGTTATTTGTTTTGCTGGGGGGGGAGGGGCTGTCTCTGATTTTGGAGCACCTGAGATGGAGTGTTTTCCTTCTGTTTATAACTTTCCTGAGGACTCGTTTATAACCCTTTAGAGATGATATTGCTGTTTAAGTATAAGCTTGGAAATACTTTAATTTAAACCACACCAATGGCATATCTAACCTTTACACGGTCCGGGTCCACATAATGCATTTTTTTCATGTCACATTCTTCAGTAGTATAATTTAACTTGAGAATATAAAGGATCCACACTCCAAACACAAGCAATGTACACCTGGAAAAAAAATCAATTAGGTATAATGATGCAGTTATGTGATAATCAAGAGAAATCATGTGAAATAAGGGAAAACCTACCCCAGCTTGAGTTTGCCTGCCAGGTAACATGAAAGTACAGCCTTTAAGGGGACCTTCGTGGCTGACTTAAGGCACCATTTCTTACTTTCCTGACAAGAAAAATTAGTCATTTACGACTATCTTTGTTATAAGTGAATACAGAGAAAACATTTTTCTGCAAAGGCACCCTAATAAAATATGAATCACAATGCAGACCACTGGACTTTACAAGACGCCCAACCGACTGAGCCACCCAAGTACCCCCAGAAACCTCATTTTTAATAAGCTCTCTAAGTGATACTGATAAACTAAAAGTAAAAAAAAAAAAAAAAAGTTTAAACCTAAGTTTAGGAACCATTGTTTTAAATAATTTGTGTTACTGAAAAAAGAGTTAAGGAATAACCTTAATGGGAAAATGATCCCTTTTCTAAAGGAAGGGACAGTTTAAAAAACACAGCATCTAGCACAATATACTATACACAATAGATGCTAAATTATTTCTTAATATTTAAGGATGATGCAAGAAAGTATTGCTAGGAAGTGTTTTCAAGACTTCTTGATTCTTCTTTCAGTAGGCTCTCCCATGAAAACCTGAACAAGCATCCTAATTTTCCCCTGGGATGGAGTACAATGTTAAGCGAATAGGATGCTACCATCTGTGTAAAAGCAGGGGGTTAGTAACACACACACACACACACACACACACACAATTTCTTATGTACACAAGACTGGTAATACTGGTTACCTTTAAGTGGGGGGCAGGAAAGAGAGGATATTTTACTGAGTACTTTTAATATCTTCTGAATTTTAAATCTTGTGAATATAGTATTACCTATCCTTCTCCCCAGCCCCCCAAAAAGGCATTACATTTGGTGCATATAATTCCCTTATCTTGATTATGAAGAAACAAACAAGGAAGGAAGGAAGGAAGGAAGGAAGGAAGG
>NC_138378.1:87369371-87403072 GCF_054177405.1 Leptonychotes weddellii
CTGAGGACACTGCACTGGAATGCCCGGTTGTGAGTCTGTCGTGCCCACATTGTGCGCAGCATGGGCCCAGGTCGACCTCGTTCACTGCCATGGGCCGGCATCCCACACAGTGCTGGGCATGTCAGGCCTCAGTAAATATTGGTTGATGACAAAAGGAGATGGAAAATAATAATGTACATTTCCTTTTTCTACTTTCCTCTTTCTACACCCCCTAAATTAGGGGTATTTTCCAAAGGGTGATTTTTTTTTTGTTTCTTTCTCTTTTTTTAAAGATTTTATTTATTTATTTGAGAGAGAGAACAAGAGAGAGCATGAGCAGGGGGTGGGGGGCAAGGGCAGAGGGAGAGGGGGAGGGAGAAGCAGGGCTTCTCTGAGGTGGGTCTCGATGCCAGGACCCCACAATCATGACGTGAGCTGAAGGCAGACACTTAACTGACTGAGCCACCCAGGCGCCCCGAAAGGGTGATTTTCAACTTGGTTTGGCTGCTACCAAATGCAACCACCAAGTCCCTCCCTTAACAATTCTACCACTTATTAGGATATAAGGGTGACCTGGCTGACACACCTATCATCTCTTTTAGTGTTCAATATTTAAGGCTCTTCAAAAGCTGTAGGGGACTTTAATTAACCGTATTTTTAGATGAACTTGAAATGGCTAAGGGGAAAAGCCCCCTTTCATTACGTAATGGCAGGGAGCACTGTGCACGTTCAAGAGCCGCTCTCTCAGGCACTGAGGCTCAGGAACAGAGCCTGGGCGCTCCCTGGCTGGCGCTGCCCTCTCAAGAAGTACAGCCTGATGCATAAACCCAGACGTCTGTGTATGGAACCTGCACCTGAGTGTGCCTTTATATGACCTTTGGACCAAGTATGAGAGCCATCCTTCGGGTCCTACTGCATTCTTCTCCCAGCTCCCCACAGCTGACCCGGCCAGGGGGGTCATAAGGCCCAAGGGCTCATACTTACTTTAGGATGTCTTTTATCAACAAGTTGGGTCTTCTCATCTTGTTTTGAGCTCGGGTGTACCATTGCAGAGAGGGTCTTGAGCGATCGCTTCTCAGTTTCACACAGTTATACTCACTGGGCATTGCTGTGAAAGAGAGGAAGAAGCCAGGGCAGGGAAAGGAGGGAGAGTCAAGCAGGTGATGTTTATAAAAAGCCTTTAGGGGGCACATCCATAGCATGGAATACTACCCAGCAACAACAAAGAATGAACTAGTGATACACTCAACAACCTGAATAAATCTAAGGCAACTATGCTGAGCCAACACTAAAAGTTTACATGTTGTATGATTCCAGGTATATAACATTCTTGAAATGTCAAAATTATAGAAATGGAGAACAGATGAGCAGTTGTCAGGAGTTATGGAGGAGTGGGCTGAGTGTGGCTGGATCCTTGTGATGATGTAATATTCTGTGTCTTGACTGTATCCCCATCAATATCCTAGCTGTGATAGTATACTATGGTTTTGCAAGATGCTGCCAGTGGGGGAAACTGAGTAAGGGGTACATGGGATCTCTCTGTATTATTTTTTACAACTGCACATGAAACTACAGTTATCACCAAATAAGAAGTCTGATGTTTTTCAAGAGCCATTACCTTTTAGAGGTGCATACGAACTATTTACAGATGAAACAGGAGAAATGAGATTGGCTTCAAAAAAGTCAGGAAGGGGATAAGAGTGCACGTGGGGGAATGAATAAAGCAACACTAGCTTTAAACTGATTAAGTGTCAAAGCTGGGCACTGGGTACATGGGGCTCTTTATACCATATTCCCAATATTCTCACGCTTTGTACATTTGAAGTTTTCCATTATTAAAAAAAGTTTAAAGAGGAAGTGTTACATTAAAAACAGAACAAAAGTGTTACACTAAGGGGAAAAAAATGGCAATTTTAAAAGATATTTTTCTTTAAAAATTATATGTTCTTGAGTATACTTGCCTATTTATTCTTTTGAATTAATTGTATTCTCAAGTTTTCAATTTCTAAATAATATTCTATGGGGTACTCTAGTAGAAATCGGTATGTCTACCCCTGCGTAAGTTTCCCCCTTCCTCTCAACTTGGTAAAACGCTGGATTTTTAGCTAGGTGCGTGGCCTCCCAGCATAAAGACTACATTTCCCAGCCTCCCTTGGAACTAGGTATGGCCTCATGACTAAGTTCTAGCCAATGGGATATGAGCAAAAGTGACTTGTACAACTTCCAGGGTGTATGCATTGGCATACACCTTTACCCCTTTTCCTGCTGGCTGAAATACTGACACATGAGGAGCCACTGTGGACCACACAGAGAGCACACCACCAAGGGATGGTGGAGCAACAGCAGAGACGGGGCCTGGGTCCCCGGACAAGCCTAAGGACAGAGCCGCCAGTCCACCTTAGACTGCCTGCCTCTGGGCTGTCAGAAGATGGAGAAATAAACTTCTATCTTGCTTAAGCAACTGTTAATTAAAAGTGAAGTCATAGCTCAGCTAATCTAGGCACCTATTATAGTATGCTATTATGATAAATTTATATATTAAGAAACAATATCTTTACTATAGTCTTTCAGCCAAGAGGCAGTTATATGTCATTATACACTTTATTTCCATTAAAGTGTCATTTCCTTTGAAAAAAATCTTTTACCAAATTGATGTTCAAGTAGTTTATGTTTTTGCTACTGGAAACAATCTCTCCCTCCACTCCAATTCTAACTGTGTAGCAAGAATTTTCCTAGATATGTATCCTTCTGAATAGTTTCAAAAAGACAGTGCCAAGGACCTCACCAGTAAACCCTTGCTAAAGAACAACTGAGACCTGGAAGTTTTCAAACACCGCAACTTTGGGGTTACTTAAACGCATGGCCAGCCAAGTGGTGGGAACCAGCAGGCTCCCTGTAACCAGTACATATATAAAACAGACATTTCTAAGATGTCTGTGTTTTTACAACCAGAATGACATGCAATTCACCCCGAAGCGGACCTCCAGCAAACACAGTGACTGCGGTGTCAGAGAGGAGCCCGTCTCCACCTCTGCCTGTCTCTGTTGCGTTGGACAGCGCCAATCCCGCAGGCCGTCCCGCACGCCGTCCCCGCAGGCCAGAAGCCTGTGAACCTCCTTTCCCCCACTGGCCCGCCCGATTCCTGCTGAGCTGTCACTGTGGGACTTCCTGGTAGAATACAGGAGGAAGACAGGAGGAAAGCAGCAGCCTTTCCGGTCCCCTGATTCAGCACTGCCTCTGGCAGGGGCGGTGACAGTCACAGGCAAGAGAGGGTGACTACATGTGACTCCAGCAGCATCGGTGGGCATCTAGCATCATCGGTTTCCACTCGAGAGAAGTGATGGCACCTCCAACAGCTTTGTGACAAGTACAAGCCTCAGCCCAGGGTGACAGAAACTTCCTGATCTCTGGCTAACACTCCTACACCTCTTTTATAGATTTGATTGATTGATTGATTGATTGATTTAAGAGAGAGAGAGAGCGAGCAGGTGGAGGGGCAGGGAGGGAGGAGGGAGAGGGAGACTCTCAAGCAGACTCCAAGCTGAGTGTTGAGCCCAACGAGGGGCCTGATCTCACAACCCTGAGCTCATGACCTGAGCCGAAATCAAGAGTTGGATGCTTAACCAACTGAGCCATGAAGGCGCCCCTGGCTAACACTTCTTTCTCACTTTGGCATCTGCAGGTCTGCTGACGTCTTTGCGATCAATCCCCTGCATAAAAGCCCTCCTTGCCGGAAGCATCTCCACGGTTTCTGGTTTCCTGCTGGGCACTGACTGGTATATCAGATGATGCTCTCCTGCCACTTTCAGGAAAGTAGGATTGTTCAAGGAAAGGAGGGGCTCTGGGGGTGACAGAGTCTACCATCCTGAAATCCTTCCTCTTCTCACTATCACTGCCATACAATACAATCCATTCAAATGCTTAAAAACAAAAATAGCTGTTTTGGTTTTTGTTTTTTTTAAAGATTTTTTATTTATTTATTTGAGACAGAGAGAATGAGATACAGAGAGCATGAGAGGGAGGAGGGTCAGAGGGAGAAGCAGACTCCCTGCCGAGCAGGGAGCCCGATGCGGGACTCGATCCCGGGACTCCAGGATCATGACCTGAGCCGAAGGCAGTCGCTTAACCAACTGAGCCACCCAGGCGCCCCTGTTTTGGTTTTTTTTCTAATCACACTGGAGAGGATCTCAGGAGAGGGAGTAGAAGAACACAGAATCTACAGCCCGACACCTGGGCTCAGCTCCTCCCCCTACCAGTGGGGAAGCTTTGGGCAAGTCACTATAACTCCTGCAAGCTCAGTTTGCTCATCTGTAAAATGGGGGTGGTCATATTACCTACCCCATCGGATTCACGTAGGGAAAGTGGGTGCACATCACAAGCACTATGCACCTGCTGGTTGTCACTACTATTACCACAGAAAAAGGGAACTTACAGGCGCCCAGTCTCATCTGACAGGATTCATCTGTTGGGGCTTTAAGGCTCTTGTGTCTTTTGGTCACCTTCACTTCCAGACACAGGTTTGACTCTAGCCTTATCATGGAGTAGTCCTTTCTTCCGTCCATCCCATTTCCCTTCCGGGTGTCTCTGGAGAAGCAACATCCTCCTGAAGCCCCTCACACACTCCCCCAAGGTCAGGTCCTGGCCAGTATCCTCTCTCTCCCCCACCCCCTTTCTCAACCTGCAGAACTTTTAAATGCTCAGGGTTCACTGGCCTCTCACCTTCCCTGCTCCCTGTGATGGCCGAGCCCCTCCCAGCCTGTCTACCTTCCTTCACTCCGTCTGCACACCATGCCTGGGATACCTTGCAACCACATTTCCTCTAAAACCTCTTGAACCTTCTCTTCAACTCCCACACGCACATCTTATGACTCCAGGGTCCTGGTCTCCACCACCAGCACAATCTTCTCGTCCCACAAATACTCACCGCAAGGCTTCACCATCTGCCTTTCACTCACTGCCTCAAGGAAGAGACCCCCCCAAGCCCCTCTCTCTGTGCGGACCTCTCACCTAAGCTCAGACTATGCGCCCAACAACCTGCCTGCTATCTTCATCTCAGACAACATTACGAAGCAGAACCTGGCACTTTCCTCTATTCCTTACATTATTTGGAAGCTGTGCCATCCATTCAGCCATCCAAGGTGAAAACCTCTGTGACAGAGGTTTCCAACTCAGGCTTCTAACTTTCATTCCCAGCCCCGGTCAATCTCCAGGGTCTCTCGATCATACCTTCCTGAACTTCTCATGCCTATTGACATTCCTCCAGTGATCAAGTCCCTGGACTCCCTGTCTTGATTCTGTCTCCTCAAAGCCATCTTTCTAAAAAAAAAAAAAAGTATCCTGTTTAATGATTTCCAGCTCATCTCAGGTTTTATGACTCCAGGTGACAAACCTGTCACACTCTGGCCACACAAAAGTACTGTTAGAAGCCCAGATGTGCCAGATTGTTACCTCAGTGCCTTTGCACGTGATGGAATTCCAATGTGAACCCCAACAATCTGCCTGGTGAACCACTTTTCATCCTTAAACCCTCTCCTCTGTGAAGATAATTTTCAACACCATGGCCATCCCCGGACACTTCCCCATCTTTGTTGATTGCAATGAGCTGACGTTGTCTGTGTATATTTTAGGTCTCCTCTATCATTCTGCAAGCACCTGGAGGATGAGCTGCAGGGCCAGAATTTTGTTCATCTTTGTATCCCCAACACCTAGGACAGGGCCTGGCACACAGCAGGTCCTTAGGAAACCTCTCGCATTGAGTGGAATGTGCGTTGCATGCCTGTAACCTGTCTTCAAACAAGGTAAGCATCCTCCAAAAATGTTATTTTCCCCAAAATACCTAAGATAAAAACTGAAAGTTAAGGGGTGCCTGGGTGGCTCAGTCGTTGGGCGTCTGTCTTCAGCTCAGGTCGTGATCCCAGGGTTCTGGGATCGAGCCCCGCATCGGGCTCCCTGCTCAGCGAGAAGCCTGCTTCTCTCTCTCCCACTCCCCCCTGCTTGTGCTCTCTCTCTCACTGTGTCTCTCTGTCAAATAAATAAAATCTTTAAAAAACAAAACCCTGAAAGTTAACAGAAATTATAATAGCAAAGAATAAAGTATAAGCTCCACTGAAACATCTACAACGTCCAACAACAGGGAATCTGTTGGTAAATGATCACCACAAGTCATCACTGCAGCATCTGCGGCATCAGCCTCAGCATCACCTGGGGGCAAGTGTGAAATGCAGTCTCAGGCCCCCCAGATCTGCTAAATCAAGGCATTCGTATGAACATTAAAGTTTGAGAAGCACTAGCCTGAAGTATTGGGTATATACACTGACACAGAAAGACACTGTAAGAAAAAAAGTAGTTTTATAAAAATGTATAGAGATATACACAGAATCACGTTCTAGGACGTTTCCATTCAAGGTAAGAGAATCTGACTTCCCACCGAGTTTCATCAAATCCTCCTCCTTGAGCTTGGAAGGTATTCTTCTGATTTACAAGAGACCATTTGGATTCCATGCCCCTCAACATCACAAAAGGACAGCCAACCTGAGCCATCTTCACAAACGTACAGCTGATAAACAGCTAGGTAGGTGGCCTTGAGATGCTCCCTCAGAGAACCACAGTTTACAGTCTTGTTTAGCTCTGCAACATCCACACTGCTCATTCACTTCTTTCGTCTTTAATGTTCTATTCGGTGGAGGACGGGTTGCATTTAAAGGTTCAGTTACACAAACATTAAGCCATGGGCATGTTTTGTTAACAACTGCATAACTGTGCACCATTAATCCTAAAAGTAATTATACTTTTAGCTAACAAAACGATCAGAATGCAGGAGAAGACTGTTTATATATCCATAAGTGTATATACATACAAAGATATTTAGAAGGAAGCACACCTATATGTTATCAACAACTGTGAGTAAGCTCACTTTTCATTTTGCATTCTTCTTATACTCCTTGAATTCTGGCATTACTGCTATTATTTCTGAAAACTTAAAGACATTTTCATGGGGGGAGGCTCCTTACCCTATGATGAAAAGAAATCTGAGAACCACTTAAACAAAAAATATTCTTAGGAACCCTGAAGCATCTCTACTGTGTGAGGAACAATATCTCATAAATAAGCTTAGTTAAAGGCAAAAAAGTCGAAACGAAGTTACTGTATTTGGGGGAAGTCTGCTGAGCTGGAAAAAATATATATTTATGGAGAAGCAAAATGAAGAACGTTGACATTCAGCAAGTCCAGTCTGTCTGAGGAGCAGACACTGAGCTCCCCCTGCCATTTGATGTTTGGAAGCCCCATGCCCAGCTCGACTTGAACATCAGGGGGCTTCAAAAAACCGCTGAGTGAAATGAGTGGATGAACGAAGGGTGACAGAGGCCCTCCTAGAACTTCAGAGGGCTCGCGCTCATCTGCTCTGGCCTGGCACTGCGGGGTGTCGCAAACATGTCCCCCCGCCACCAACTTGCGCATGCACACACAGACCACATTCACTTTGGTGATCTGGACCCTCCACTCCGTTCGACTCATTTACCTAATGTGAAGAACGCTCAGCTTAGAATGATAAAACCACTACCGATATGCCCTACTTACCAAAACCGCCTATATGGAGATTCCCAGATGCATGCTTAATTTTGTCTTTATAACAATCACTATCATGAGACGTGTAATCTATAAAGTCTTTTCTTTTTAATAAAATTCGTCTCTTGTCCCCCCAGCCAGAATATAGATGGCATGGAGGCAGGGGTCTTCACTTCGCTCACCACCGAATTCACAGTGCCTAGGATGTTAAGAGGCACATGATAAGCATCTAGTACATATTTATTGAATAAATACTCAGTTTCTTATGAGAGTTTCAGAAGTGATGGTGGTTTCAGGCATTCCTCCAAGGCCTTTTGTTGGCAGGCCATCACCAACGGCTTGCTTATCTTCTTCCATCCCACGGCACCCTCCTGTCCTCCTTCCCCATCTCCTTCATGGTAGCTCTTCTCCTACCATCTCCTCCTAAGTGCTAGGGTCCCAGGGCTCATAAGTTTGACCCTCTTCTCACTCAGACTGTCCACGTCTCAGCTTTGCTAACCATGTTTATGCAGAAAAGGCTTGGCTTTCAAAATTATGTATTTCTACTCACACACAAAAACATAACATATCCTTCTCAAATGCTTGTATGCCTGATGAAGAAATAATCCTTGTTAAGGCCCTGATGTATAAGGGCAAGGCCTGCGCTTTCAGTCCATTTGTAGAAATAGCACTAACATTTTCAGAATTAAGAATTAACCACCAAAGGCAAGAGCAGAATAGGCACCACCAAGCAGGACATGATGAACTGCCAAATTACCTATAGAGACAATTACTGGTACAAGAGTGGATAGGGCATTAATATTTACTGGGAGTAAAGCCTACACAGGCTATCACTAAATCCTAACAACACCTACTTCACTGGACTGCTATGCATTTAATCTGCCAAAGGTCATGCATGGAGAAGTAAGGGGCTGAGAATTCCAACCCACATCTATTCACCTCCCAGTCCATGCCCTTCCACCTGGGGGTGCTTAGGAACGGCAGATATGCATGTATGTGAAGGGTCTTTTGTTTCTAATAATGAAGGCTTGACAAGGCACAGATTGTTAGAAACAAAAATCTGAACTTGAGAAAGCAGTGAGTAAGCCAACGTGGCTGGAGTGGGCTGCCTGGGAAGGCGAACAGGTAAGCTTCGATGTGAATGTGGCAGCTGAAAGAACATGCCTGGTAAGGCGGGAGGTCTCTGAGAGCAGAGGACTTCACGGCAGGAGAAAAGGAACACCAGTCAGCTGCGTGCGAGGCTGCCTGCCCAGGGACAGAGAGGCAGGGTACTGGATGCTCACTGCTGCCCAGATGAAAGGGGAGCCCGAGGCCTGCCCTGGTGAGGAGCAGGAGGGAGGGACAGGACAGAGATCTACTGAGAAATGATGAAAAGAAGACTATCAGCGACAAGACGTGTGCAAACGGAAAGCTGCATCTCAGTTCTGGAAAGAGGTTCGGAAGTCAATTTTTGTAGTTTTGTGATGATGTGATTAATATGAGATGATAAAGAACTGGACAGAGATGCCCAGGAGGCAGTTGGAAGTATGGCTTGAGGCTCAACAGAACATCCAGCCCATCAGCCAGCCCTGCCCACCAGGTCCAAGAGAGCTAAGCCCTAAGGCATCCACAGTATGAAATTAATTAACTTCTCCTTTAACCAGACTGGTACAAGTTATATACCATCCAGGGAAAGTTGAGAAAATAGTCCCTCAAATCGTGTTTGGGGTTTTGTGTTTTAGATGAAGACTTCTACTTGATAAAGGAGAACAGAAGACAAGGCAGGAAGCCTGCGCTCGGGGAGAAGCCAGCTTTGGGGTACGCAGACGCTGGACATGTCACGGTGCCCGTGAGAAGGCACAGCACAGCACGAGCGGAGAGCATGGCAAAGAGGAGCTGGGCGGGGAGGGAAGAGGTACGCTGTGGGCAGAAGAAATGGAATGAGCAAAGCACAGAGGCCTGGTTAATTTGGGGAACAGCAAATGACTGGGTACAGCTGAGAAAGTATGGCATGGGATGGGGGTAGGGGTGCAGGCAGGAGTTAAGGCAATACCGTGGTCCTGTTGGACGTCCCAGGGCCAATGCCGTATCTGGGCTGTGGGTGCTGGCTGCCAAGAGCACACGTCAGGCCCCGCTCTGCACATCTGCCCCACAGCTGACCGAGGAGGTACAAAAGGCTAGCCCTCTGGCCTCTAGGTGGGATCACCCTGGGAGAACAATTTAAGCTCCAGCACTCCCTGAGGGATCAGCTGGGAGCACAGCTTTGCTCAGCTCCTTTCCCTGCCTCCCTCCCTCCCCCACCCCAACCTGGTGCCCTTTCTCCTGGCAGCCCCCTCAATGAACCAGGGGCCCCTGACGTCTTGTTTCAGGCTCTGCTTCTACCGAACCCGACCTAAGACAGGCCATTAGGTCAGCAGGTCAATGTATGGAAGATCACAGACAGTCACGGACGATCACCAGAGGCCCTTGAGGACTTTATTCAAGAGGGGTCAAGAAACGTGCAGGAGAATCACAGGGAAAGCAGCAGGGATAGCAGAAGGGCGGGTGGAGAGGCTGAGATGTGAGGCTGCTGGGGAGCCAGCACAGCGTTCTCAGCCTCAGCAAAGATGGCGGCAGCCGGGGGTGGGGGGGTCGGGGGAGAGGAAGGGCTTGGGCTGCAGCACCGACAGGCCTTGGGATGGATCCAAGGTGCTTAGCACACAGGAGGCAAGACAGTTCAAGTGACAGGGAAGATGGTGGAGGGCTCTAGAGAGAGAGGTCACACGGATGGAAGCTTTGGAGTCACTAAGATCAGTCTGGCCTTGCCGAGTCCCAAAGTCCTGTGGGCCCTCAGGTTGCTAAGTCCTGGGGACAGATGAAAACCCAGGCTTGGGGCCGTCGGGGGGAATCTCACCTGAATATCAGTCAGGGAGTGCCCGTGGCTGCAGGTAGCAGAAACCTGGGTATCATGGCGTTTAGCCAAGCGGGGGTTTCTTCTCACAGAACAGCAAGTCCAGGGGCAAGCAGGCCAGGGCTGGTGTGGTGACTCTGGTACACCACCGATGTCCCCAGCTCCCACCAGCCTCTGTTCCTCCAGCCTCAGTACCTGGCCAACCTCCGCCCCACAGTCCAGGCAGGAAGCAGAAGAGGGATGAGATGGAAAGGAAGGGGAAGCACCTATATCAGGAGAGGGAAAACTTCCAGAAACGGACAGGCCTCCATGTAGATCTCTTTGGCCAGATGACAGCACGTGGCTACCCCCAGCTGCAGAGTTAGCCAGGAACTTTGGACAAGCTGGGCCGGCTGCTTCCCCAAACAAGATCAGGGTTCTGTCGGTAAGGAAGGAAAGGGGGGATCTGCAGTAGTCAACAGTAGGATGTGCCACGACCGAGATAAGGTCCTGGGGCATGTGGATAAAGGTAGTAGTTAAGACTGCTCTAAAGAGATAAGATCCCCAAGGGGGCATGTGGATAAAGGTAGTAGTTAAGACTGCTCTAAAGAGATAAGATCCCCAAGGGGAAGAACAAAGTGCAGGGCCGTCTTAACCCCGGGAAGCCCACCTTCAAGGGGCTGGGGAGGAAAGGAAGAAGCACAGGAGGGACTGCTGGAAATCAGAAAAGGAAATATTAAGCAAAAATCAGTAACTCTGATGTGACAATACCATGCCTGGGTTCAGCACAGTCTGAAATTCCAATTATTTAAGAAAGCAGCATGCTAGTTCCTATGCAAAATGCATTTTAAATTGCTTTACCCTAAACAAGTAATATGGGTGCCCGCACCAAAAAGGATGATTTCTAAAAGTCCATTTCATTGATTCTGTGAGAATGCAGAGATGGCCTGACAGATTGAGTCTGGAACGAGTCCCCACCTTCTAGAAACCCAAGGTCGAGGGAAGTGATAACAGGAATGTATCCAAAGCGGTGTGGGGAGGGCCATGGGAGCAAGGACACTGTTCAGCACAGACACAGACACGATTTAGTCACAGAGCTCACTCCCTAGGCCAGCTTGCCAAGGCCCATCTGTGGGCACAGGACAAACATGGCAGGGCTGGGGGCCAGGAACTGGGGAGCAGTGGGTCCAAGTGAAGTTCTCCACTCAACTCTCTCCTACCCTCACCCTCCAGGGAGAGGCAGCGGAGAGTAGGGGAGCAGCGTTTTAGCCAGAAAAGCTCAAGACTACACCAGTCCAGGGCCTTACCTGTACCTTCCAGAGCTCTTGGTGACATGTTACTCCTCTCCTACTGATTCCAGAAGTCAATTTGTCCTCCTTGTCCACCCAAGCAGACAATCTAGGTGGCTAATTCCAAACCAGTTCTAGCTGTGGAAATTTTTGTTTGTATGAAAGCTCACTTAGAATCCTAAGACGTAACACACATAGGCACGCAACTGGGGGTGCCTGGGTGGTCAGCTGGTGGAGCATCCAACTCTTGGTTTCGGCTCAGGTTATGATCTTAGGATCATGGGGTTGAGCCCCACGTTGGGCTCCATGCTCAGTGGGGAGTCTGCTTGCGATTCTCTCTCCCTCTCCCTCTGTCCCTCCCTCTCACACACTCTATCAAATAAATAAATCTTAAAAAAAAAAAAAAAGAGGCATGCAATTGATCTTCTGCAAGGTTTCTCTACCTCAGAACTACTGACATTTGGGACTGGGTAATTCTTTGATGTAGAAGACAATCTCATGTAGGGTGTCTCGTGTAGGATGTTTAGTAGCATCCCTGGTCCTCCCCCTCCCCCAGCTGTGACAACCAAAGCTGTCCCCAGACATTTCCAATGTCCCCCCCGGGGGGAGGGGCGGCAAAACTGCCCCCAGCTTTATCCACTGGAATAAAATCATTGTCTATATTAAAATTCCAAACATCTCCACATTTGAAGTATTAAGGGTTATTAAACTCACTGCAAAAACTAAAAACTCAAAGACTGTGGACTACAAATTGAAGATACTTGAGTTTCAGTATCTAGTCTTCTTAATGTCTGGTTTGGGGGGCTTGGCCTGAAGAAACCTGATTCATCAAGGTAAATGATCATGTCTCACCTGTACGACGTGCCAGCCAACAGACAGACACAGGCCTGCATTCACAGAGCCGGGAGGGCAGAGCACCAGCCTGCAGAGCGGAGCTCTTAGGTGTGCGTGGGGATGGAAGGCGCGCACTCCTTCCTGGATCCAAGTGACCCACGCAGAGCACCTTTAACCACCCCACTCCACTCCCACCACTGAAGGGGGGAAACTGCACGGTCCTTTCCTGGTTCTACTGGGCAGGCAGTGTCTTACTTGTCTTTTAGGAATATGAAATTTCACCCGTGATTTCAAAACCACAAAGGAAGTGCAGGTTTGAACTCTGCTGCTGAGACCACACCCAGTCATCTCCAGTCTTCTAGATTTGTGCAACTGAACTTACCAGTGCCTTCCGCCAGGTGAGAACCAGGAAGGGGCTTTCACCAGACACAGGATCTGCCAGTGTCTTGATCTTGGACTCCCCGGCCTCCAGAACTGAGAAATGAATGTCTATTGTTTAAGTAAATAGTAATAAATAAATAAATCATCAATGCCTCCCCATTGCCCTGGCCAGTGGTTCTGCAAGCTGACCAGGCCCAAGAACCACTGGAGGGCGCTGTGAAGGATGCGAGTCCCAGACCTCACCCCCAGAATGTCCCACCTGGTAGGACCAAGGAAGGATGCCAAATGTGCATTTTAAGCAAGTTCCCCGGAGTTATGTGGCTGTGGCACTTTGAAAAACTCTGCAGCAAGTGTCTCATAGCTGTAATTAACAACAGATTAAGGCTACATCTTTAGCCTAAAGATTTTCAGATCCTTCTACAAACTGTGCACTTATATGAGAACCTGTCTTCTGAAATGAAAAATAGAAGTGCTGCTTCATGAATGCAGTCCATACTCTACTAATTTTGACCACCAACCAAAATGCAAGCACGTCAGTGATTCTGAGGTAGGCTTTTTAAATCTCCTGCTAATCAACCAGTATTCCTCTAAGGTTGAGAGTACATCGTTACTGTCATTCAATTGCTGGCTTTTTACATGTTTAAAAGCGCTAAAGCAGGGGCACCTGGGTGGCTCAGTCGGTTAAGCGGCTGCCTTTGGCTCAGGTCATGATCCCAGGGTCCTGGGATTGAGCCCCAGCCCCACATCTGGCTCCCTGCTCAGGGGGGAGTCTGCTTCTCCCTCTCCTTCTCCCTCTTCCCTCAGCTCGTGCTCTCTCTCTCTCTCAAATAAATGAATAAAATCTTTTTTTTTAAAAAAGTGCTAAGGCAATTAATTCTGAGTCCTTGGAATACATAAACATTCTCCAAAATTAGAACATGCCCAGGAACTACACATGGTATTTCTCCAAGATTTTACTGAAGTGACAAAGATGTCGACAGGGCAGCGCCTCCTGCAGGGTCAAATCCAGAGCCCTCTCCCCCTCCCCACCTCTCTCTCCTATTGCCCTCCTCCTCACTCCCCTTCAGCCTAGAGGCCTCCTGCTCCCACCCCCACCCCACCTTAGGGTCTTCATTTGCCTCCACCCCACCTCCAGGTGGCTCTCTTCTTCACCCTCTTCATTCTGGTCTTTGTTCAAAAGTCACCTTCCTTGTAAAATAGTATTTCCACCCTGAGCCCTGTTATTCACTTCTGCTTTACTTCACAGCACTCATTACCATTCATACATATTTGCCTGTCTGCTCTCCCCACTAAATATAAGCTTCCTAGAAAAGGGGGCCTGGCGATTTCATTCACTGCTATAACCTCAAGACCTACAACATACCTAGCACAGAAAAGGCACCAAACCCTTGCTGAAGGCACCCAGGTCCCTGCAGAACAGCTAACCCAAAGTCACCATGGTCCTAACAAGAGGCAGACGTGAAAACCAGATCCTTCCCTGTGTCCAGATATCACAATCACTGGGCATTTGCAAAGTGTCCAGAGCATGCCTGATGCACGGAGAACAGGGATGGGAATCACTGTGCGTGCGTGCGTGTGCGTGTGTGTGTGTGTGTGTGTGTGTGTGTTGGGGAAGGGAGATAAACCAAGTCAAATGACTGTCCCACCCATCACCGTGAGAAGTAAAAGGGGCAGCTGGATCTGTTTTGTTTTGTTTTTTAAGAGGAGAGGAAAGAGATAAATAGTCAACAGTTAGGCAGTTTGATAATGGCCAAGTCACACCTTTCAGGATGTTTCCTAATACATAAAAAGCAGGTTCAGATGAGAACATTTCTACTGCCTCTTCTTCCACTAAAATTTATGAGTCTCACCTACTTTTCAAAGTAAGAACAGGAAACATAAAACTTAGCTGATTCAATGGACCCTCATACATTATGACCATTTAGGAGAGAGAAATAGGAAGCTGGAATAAGTGGAGGGAGATGGATTGAAAAAAATAATAGAAAGGGAAAGGGGGGGGCGGACACAGAGTGGAGAAAATGGAATGGGGGCTGGGGGACAGGAAATTCTGGGAAAGGAGGGCTGGAAGGGAAAGACAGACAGTAAGGAGGAACAGAAGCTTCAGTGTTCTTATCATATTCTGTTCCCTGGGGCTGGACAGTTTCCCAGGAACTCCTCTCTGCAAATTCTGATACGCAGACCCACCCACACACCCTCCTCAGGCCCTAACTCAGAGCTCCCCTTCGGAATCCAAGCACTGCCCCTGCCCCCCGCCCCCCGCCCCCAGGAGAGACTCCAGCCACAGCATGGAAGGTGGCCCTCAATGGCATAAAATGCAGTGGGGGCTGGAAAAGGACCCCCTCCTCACGCAGAACATAGTAAATGCAGGATTTCTTTCTTTCTTTTTTTTTTTTTTAAAGATTTTATTTATTTATTTGAGAGAGAGAATGAGAGAGAGAGAGCAGGAGAGGGGGGAGGGTCAGAGGGAGAAACAGACTCCCCGCCGAGCAGGGAGCCCGATGCGGGACTCGATCCTGGGACTCCAGGATCATGACCTGAGCCGAAGGCAGTCGCTTAACCAACTGAGCCACTCAGGCGCCCAAATGCAGGATTTCTGCCAAAACATACAACCCGAGGGTCTGTCAAGGCAGGAGGGAGGCCCATCTTTAACGGGCTGGTGCCAAGGCCTTGGGCAAAGCGCACCCTCGGAGGGCCCAGTGCCTTATTTGCTGGCAAGCGCTAGACCAAAGCATCTTGGTGAAGTGCGCTGATCTCATGCATCAACACTCTCCACTGTGTTTAAATATATTTCTGAAGTTACATTCTGCCTGGGAAGCCTCTTCTCCAGGACAGTGGTAGGTGGGGTGGGGGTGGAAGCAGGAGTGAAGTCTAAACCAAGTTAAATGCGTGGACCAGAGCTGGTGGTGGACCAGCTACCTGAGGACCACTGAGTGAAGTCTCTGGAACAGGAGCGGCAGACCCCGGAAGAAAGCAAGCCTCCTGTCGGCAGAACCTGCTCTATTAATGCACTTCCACCCTGTTTTCCGCCGATACCAGGGGGGGCCAAGCCAATGGTGAAGAGAGCTCAGTGTGGTGGAAAATGACTTCATTAATGACCACGGAAAGGGGAGCCCCTGAAAAGCCCCCATGTGCCTTCTGTTGCTAAACTGGCCATAGCACGACGACCTGCAGGCTTCTGAGTTTTTAAACTCTATTTTTCGACATAACCTCAGAATGACAGAAAGATTGCAGGAACAATACAAAAAATTCCCATATACCTTTCACCCAGACTCCCCAACTGTTAACAACCTACCACATTTGCTCTCTATCATTCTATATAACATAATATGCACGTTACCTTTTCAACTGTTTGAAAGGAGTTGAAAACATGACATATTCTCCCCCGCCAAATATTTTAGTATTTTGTAAAGACGGGGATATTCCCTTACACAACCTCAATATAATGATAAAAATCAGGAAATTGTTGTTGCTTCAATACCATCTAAAGACCTGATACAAATTTCTTGAGTAGTTCCAATAATGGTCTTAGAGCAAAAAGCATTCCCGTGTGGCATTCAGTTGTCATATCTTTTCAACCTCCCTTACCCTGAAATAGTTGCTGTATCTTTCATGACCTTGGCATTTTTTGAAAAGTACAGGCCAGTTCTTTTGCAGGATGGCCCTCAGTTGAGATTTGTCTACTTCATGATTAGATTCAAGTTATACATTTTTGGCTGAAATATCACAGATTAATGCTGGGCTCCTCTCGATGCATTTTCTCAAGGGGCATACGATGTTGATCTGTCCCGCTGATGGTGATGTTAAATTTGATCAATTGGCTGAAGTGGTGGAAGGCAGGTTTCTCCACTGTCAAGTTACTATCTTTCCTTTGTAACTAATAAGTAACTTGATGGACGACACTTAGAGACAAAGTAAATGCCCTCTTCCTCATCAAATACCTATTTCAGCACACACTGGTGGATTCTCGCCCCAGTAAGGGTAAAATCCTGTGTGAGGACAAATAAGGTCAAACTTCAGGGAAAAAACTAGGGCTGGTTGAAGCAGTGATTCATGAGCAAGAATTAGCATGTGAGACTTAATTCAAATAACCCTGGGTTAAGTTCACTCTTAGCAATTAAGGAGAAAAAACAAAAACACCGCTAAATTTACTTTTGAGAATATAGGTGAGTGTCCATGAGCATGCTAGTCTCTCTCCTGGTGAGCCACACCTGCCGGAAACTCAGCCCTTCAATTCACAAGGTGTCCGGTGGCAGCAAAAAGAGACACCCACGTCCAGAGAGCTGACGGCTAGAGTCATCCCCACCCCAAGGCCCGATTCTCCGGGGGCAATGCTGAGGGGCTCAGCTCGGTGATTCGAGGCGTGCCGCGGCATGGCGCAGAGAGATGTATCTGGAAACAAACACCCCAACTCTCTACTGCCTTAGATGAGCCACAGTCAGGTTTAGGAACTCTGACTTGGTTTATTCAAGAAGTATTTTTTTTACAGCTCTATTATCACAAAGTGAGAAACTTCAGAAATTCTTTAACGGCAGAAAGAACATTTTGAAATCACGTCCTGGTTATCATACTACAACTCGGTGATATCTACCTACAACTGTTAACATTCTGGTCTATCTTCCGTCAGTCTTTGCTCTTGGCATATGTATATTTTTATCAGGACGTGGATCAAGCTGTCTACACCAGCCTTCTTCAAGCTGGGTTCCACTGGAGAATTAGGCCCAACAGAAAAGGATCTGAATACCTATTTTCTCAGTTCTCCCAAGGACGGACTATAACTAGAATCATTCCAAAAGCACAGAAGAGAAGTTAATTCATTACCTATGATGGTTGCCTTAGAGTGGTAGGGCTTAATTCTCCTGCAGAGCCCAGTTGCAGAGGGCTGGTGCGTACTGTTGGATAATTTGCTTTATTTCCCTAATAATCCTTTAAATAAACATTTAATAAAGCACCAGGCACTGGGGATATAAAGATAAATATGGCATGGCCCCTTTCTTCTTTAAATGAATAATCCAGCCAGGAAAAGCAAAAATACCTTAATACCCCAAACACCAAATAGCGCCACGACAGAGGGGCAGCCAGGAACCGTCACCTCCATCACAGACAGCAGGGAGGCTTCCCTGGGGAGGTGATGGGCAAATGAGTCCCTAAAGGGCGGGCAAGACTTCAGAGGAGACAGAAGAGAGGAACAGGCATTCCAGATGGAAAGAAGGCCATGCCAAAATGCCCAGAGAGGCAGGCTCAGGCCCCATCACAGGGGACCTGGAGAGTGGCAGAAGATAGGGCTGAGAAGGAACCAGGCCCTCCAAGTGGGCCCCAAGGTGGGGGCGCCAGGCGGCCCTAAGTGGTTCTGGAGCCCGGGTGGCCAGCTCACACTGGGATGAAGGAAGCCAAGGGAGAGGGTGGTCAAGGGAGAGGTCATGGAGGTCGCCGCTGCTGGGGGTGATGGGGGAGCTGAGCCAGAGCAGAGGCAGTGAGGAGGAGGCTGATCAGGAGACGTGGAGGAAGATGCCACAGGGAACTTGGTGACCGAGCCAGCAGGGGCTGTTCCTCGAGTGCCCAGCCAGCTGAGATCCAGCCTGCACGAACAAACTCAGGCCAGTAATGGGAAGGAAAAAAGCAAAGCCCATGCAAGAGGGCGCCACACAGCGCCACCATTCTACCATCTCTGAGATGATTTAATGGCGGAGGTGGGGGTACCCCTCAGAGGAGGAGGCCAGAGGGAATGAGACATGACGCTGGAGTAAACGGAGGAAAACTGCTCATAGAACTGCCCCTCCTTTTTGGGTCCCTCCAGGCTCTAAGAAAACACCTTACATAATAGCTTTCCGGGGGGGCGCCCTGTGGCAGCAAATTATACATGCAAAATATGCTCCCGGAGAACAAGTCTGTGGCGGGCCCATGAATACCACAAACAAAGCAAAACCTAGAAGCTACCTTTTTAAAAAAGATTTTATTTATTTATTTGAGAGAGCGCGCAAGAGAGAGCACAAGTGGGAGAGGAGGGGCAGAGGGAGAGGGACAAGCAGACTCCCTGCTGAGCAGGGAGCCTGGGATCATGACCTGAGCCAAAGGCAAACGCTTAACCGACTGAGCTACCCAGGTGCCCCTAGAAACTACCTTTTTAACAGAAGATTTCCCTCTTGATTTAAAGAAAATACAAGTAGTTGGACTGAATAAGAAATAGGAGAAAATGAAAATCAGTAGAATTGACAGTTAACAAAAGCAACTCTGGGACCCAACATAAACAGGCTCCAACATGGGTACCTACCCCCAAACCTGAGTAAAATGAGAGACACAGGGCATGAGATGATGGGAAAGTGTGCGTGCAAGCTCTGAAAGAACCAAGATCCTCCCCTGCCCCCCAAAAAGACACAAAAGGGTCGGATTCCTAAGTCCTGGCATTATGAAGAGACATCACCAAACCAGACCTGAGCAATACTCCTCAGGGATCCGCTGTGAGTAGGGAAGGGAAGGTGAAGGATTCGACAGGCAGTTCACGCAATAATCCAGGATTTGATAAGCCTTGTTGTCCTAGGAGAAGCAGACTAGTCACGTACAACCCAAATCAGAAGGCGGTAATGACCCTAGAAAAGGAACTGGAGGGACCACAACTGGAACCCGAAGTTTGGCAGGCCCTGGCAGTTTTGAGACTGAAGGAGCGGAAACAATCCCATAGAAGGAAAAGGAAAGTTTTGTTTGGGCCACTTTAAACTCAGAACAAGTGAAATATGTTTGAACTCTTAAAACCAACAATACAAATTTAGGTCTATAAGAGGCATGGCTAAAACAGAGACTTTCCTTTTACACCCCATACACATCCCTTTTACTCTTGACTCCAAATATTTGGGAAGCCATTATTTGGGCAGGCCCCTAGGGAGGCAGACTACCACTCACATAAGCAGTTTTAATCAGGCTTGGAGTATGGGCCTGGGGCTACAGCACTAGCAACACGGACATAGTGTCTTCTCCAGAGGCTCTCATAATCTTATTTTAAAAATCAGACAAGTAGATCTACCACCCGTGTCATTATTTTCATAGTATTTCTTTCCAATTTATTCTACATGGGACATGAGGGCTGGCTGCAAGATGTCTTAGATTTGGGGAGGGGTGTGTGTCTGATAAGGCGTTAGAAAGGTCCTCCTGGGAAGGAAGGAGTAGGACTTGGTGGATGTGGGCAGGCAGGTGTCACCTGGGCAGGGACAGCAGGCACCGAGGGGAAAACTTCTCATGGAGTGTCTGAAGGTCCGGCCCAGGAAGGAATAATGTGCCGACAGAAGCTGGAAAAAAGAAGCAGGCCATGCCATGGCAGGTTGGAATTTTATCCCAAGATAAAAGGAGCAAGAGGGTGGGGGTGGGGGGCAGGGAGTTAGCTGGAATTGGATTTTGGAGAGACCTCTCCTGAGGTCAGAATGGAGATGGGGAAGTCCTCTTGTGCCCCGAGACCAGTTAGGAGGCTGCGGTGGAGACTCAGGGGAGTGATGATGGTGTGCCGGGAACGCACCAACCTGGACAGGGAACAGAGCCATCTCAGCCACCACAGGTGACCTCCTCAAGAATGGTGACAGGAGCTGTTCTCAGGCATGGGAGGGATGCATTTGCCTCCTTACCATCTCCAGGTCAGACGGCCTGAGTCAGAATGCCCCCTAGACACTTCCTCTAGGTTCTGCCCCCTATAGTTTCTTAGTTTCTTAACTTCTCTGAGCCTCAAAATCCTCATTTGTAAAATGGGGATAATAATGACACCAAACTCATATGGCTTTTGTGAAAATTAAGTGAGTTGACATATATAAATATATAAAATGACATATATAAAAAAACGTGACATACATATATAAAACATGTCTAGAACAGGTGAGGATAAAGTGAGTCAGGAGAGCATTTATCTTTTTTTCTGTCCTATCTATGTGTTGTAGCATGTGCGTTTGTTGGGAGGGGGGGTGAGTTTAACATGGTTTTCACAAAGAGCACGCTCCGTCTTTGCCAACCAAAAAACACTGCTAGATTCCTATGATCCTATTATTTGCTTGGCAGACAACTGAACCTCACCACCAGAGTTAGCTCTGACTGCCCCCTTTATCAAGACAAATCAGCTCAATGTTTACAGGCTAAGATGCAGAGCTGTGCTGTCCAACACAGTTGCCACTAGCCACATGTGGCCGTTAAGTACTTCAAATGTGGCCAAACCAAATCAAGATGTGCTCTATATAAGTAAGATACACACCGGGCTTTGAAGACTTAGTATGAACAAAAGAATTTAAATAGCTCATTAACAATTTTTATATTAATTTCATAATATAATGGACATATTGGGTTAACTAAAATATATTATTAAAATTAATTTCAGGGGCACCTGGGTGATTCAGTCGGTTAAGCGTCTGCCTTCGGCTCAGGCCATGGTCCCAGGCTCCTGGGATCGAGCCCTCCATCGGGCTCCCTGCTCAGTGGGGAGCCTGCTTCTCCCTCTCCTTCCGCCTGCTGCTCCGCCTGCTTGTATTCTCTCTGTGTGTCAAATAAATAAATAAAATCTTTAAAAAATTAAATTAAATTAGGGGCACCTGGGTGGCTCAGTTGGTTAAGCAACTGCCTTCGGCTCAGGTCATGATCCTGGAGTCCCTGGATCAAGTCCCGCATCGGGCTCCCTACTCAGCAGGGAGTCTGCTTCTCCCTCTGAACCTCCCCCCTCTCATGCTCTCTCTCTTTCTCATTCTCTCTCTCTCAAATAGATAAATAAAATCTTATTTGAAAAATTAAATTAAATTAATTTCATGGGGTGCCACGGTGGCTCAATCGGTTAAGCGTCCAACTCTTGATATCAGCTCAGGTCTTGATCACAGGGTCATGAGTTCAAGCCCCGAGCTGGGCTCCATGCTAGGCGTGGAGCCTACTTAAAAATATATATATTAATTTCACCTGTTTTTTTAAAGTTTCCTTTTTTCTATTTCATTGGATCTACTTTAAAAATTTTTTTTTTTATTTGACAGAGAGAGAGCATAAGCAGAGAGAGTGTAAGAGGGAGAAGCAGGCCCCGATGCAGGGTTCAATCCCAGGACCCCAGGATCATGAACTGAGTGGAAGGCAGACACTTAACCAACTGAGCCACCCAGGCACCCCTCATTGGATCTATTTTAATTGTTATGTTCCTAACTTCTTACTTTAGCTAATTAAATCATTACTTTTTGCCGTTTCTCTTGTTAATATGAGCAATTAAGACTGTACGTTTCCTCCTAAATACCAAGTTAGTTGCACCTCACAAGTTTTTTTAGGTGTACAACTCATCTTACAAGTTTGGACATATATGTTTATTATTATTAATCTTTCAAATCTAAATATTTTCAAACTGAAATTTTCAAATTTTTCAAAGCATCTTTTAAAACGGATATAATTTAGTTGCATTATGTTCAGAGAACTTGGTCTGTATGATACTGATTCTTTTAAATATGTTAGGACTTATTTCATGACCAGGTATATACTCAAAGTATAATCTTCACTTGCTGGGACCATGTTTTCTATATAATCAGTGTGATTAAGCTTATTGTTTGTTGGAATAATCCCTTATTTGTTTTCAGTCAACTTGTTCTATCAGTTACTCAAAGATGTATGCTAAAATCTCCCACTATGGTGGCAGATTTGTCAACTTTTTTTTATCCTTCTGTTACTTTTTACTTTATATAGTTTGAAGCTGTGTTATTAGGTGCATAAGAGTTTAGAAATTCTTATATTATTCAGAAATTGAAACTCTGATGTACTGTTTCTTTTTAATTTTTTAAATGTAGCTACTAGAAAATTTTAAATTATGTGTGGCTTGGATTATCTTTCCACTGGACAGCACTGGTCTAGAGAAAGGATAAGCAAGGAGCCTGCACCAACCACCAAGTCCTGGAAGACTAAGGACTTGAATGCAGAAAATAACAAGCAAAGAGAGGAGAGGGTTGGCAGACCTGTTAAAGTACCATACTCTGTCTTTCTCTCTTGCTGCTGGAGTCTAGACAGGAAAGGAGACCAAGATGCTTGTGAAAAGCAGAAAGGAGGTGAAGACAAGACAGAGGAGGATAAAAAAGCAGAAGCTGAGAAAAGGTGGCCAGGGAAGAAGGAATTCTACACATACAATAGAACAACTACTTCTGCTCTGAATTCAATACATTTAAGCCTTTAATTATGAAAATGACACTTAGTATTAAAAACAGCCTTATGTTCAAAAGGCAGAACTATTATTCCACTAAAGTAGAGCTTTTTTATTTGTTATTTTTATCAATTTTCTCTCTTTGAATTAATCAAGTCATATCATATGATACTTAACTATTATGATTCCAAATATTAAAAACTTGAAGGGAAAAGAAGGATTCTTAGGTTATAGGAGTTGGTGAGCCATCCAATAACTTAATCCTGGATGTTTTTTCCATGCCGTAAGAAGAGAACTAAAATATCTTGTATGGCCTCAAAAGACCAACCAAGAAATGGGCTTCTCCTCTAGGATGTGGGGGAATTCCAAAAATACAGAAATCCAGAATTACAGAGAAGAATCCAGAAGTACAGAGAAGGCAGGTCAGAGAAGTAGAAACAAGTACAGAAAGTACAATATTACAAAAGCAGAGGGAGAAGAGGTTCCCAGAAGTGTTTGCAGCAAGAAGGCTGAGAGCTGAGATAAGGTAAAGCAGTTTGGCCAGAGAAATTCTTCCCTGACAACACTGTTCTTGGGCTCCCCACAGCTCAGCCTGTCCTGCTGCCTGACTCAGGGGTGAATGGGACATGGAGGTGACTGCACTTGCCAAAAGCATATGGGGCATAGCCAGGTAGAAACGGATCATGACTCCTGGTAGGACTCCTGCCTGTCTCCTTGGTGAAAAGTCAATGTTGCACTCATCAGCTAATAGAAGGGTGTACTAACACTATACTAATAAACAGTAACCACTAATTACCATTTAATAACCATATTGATCACTATACTAATAACAATGTAATTATTCAAAAATTGGAATAAAACAGCTTTGCCTGCAGCTCCCAAAGCTAAGTATACACACAACCCATGACCCCTTTATCACACACCTATTATACCCCCATCAGGAATGTATACCAAAGATAGGTACGAGAACAGTCACAACAGCGTTATGTGTGATAGCCAAATGCTGGAAACTGCCCAAATGTCCATCAACAGTGCACAGATAAATACGTGATATATTATTCACCCAATGACCAAAATCAGCCAGGAGAGTGAGCACACTACAACGAGAGGCAGTGTCACGAGTGACTATCAGAAACCTTACTCATGAGGAAAGATGGCAGACACTGCAGGATCCTTGGTCAGGTGCGGGTTATCCTCGGGGAGGTAGGGACCGGAAGGGAGCACATGGGGAGCTCCTGCCTCTTGATCTGAGTGCATGGCTGTGTTCAGTTTGGAGAATTTGTGAACAGTACACTTATAGTATGTCTACTTTTCTATTGTATATGCCAAAGGAAGGAAGGAAGGAAGGAAGGAAGGAAGGAAGGAAGGAAGGAAGGAAGGGAAAGGAAGGAAGGAAGGAAAGAAGGAAGAAAGGAAGGAAAGGAAGGAAGGAAGGAAAGAAGGAAGGAAGGAAAGAAGGAAGGAAGGAAGGAAAGAAAAAGAAAAAGAAAGAACGAGCTCTCCAGTAAGATAAGCGTGGTAGTGTTCTTGGACCCGTCTAACCTCATTTGTCTCTCACTCCCTTATACAACTTCCTTGCCCCACCCCCCCGCATGTGTGCTTAAGCTGGATCTCTCTCCTTGGGGAGCCCACATGTCACCACCCATATTTATGGCTTCTTCCCACCCCAGGCTGGTGATCTGTGCCCCCCTCCCCATTTTGAATACCTTTGCTAACTTAGGCCATTCACGCTGATCCAGCCCTAGCTTCTTTCTCAGCAGTTAGGAAGTTTGTACCATCATTGTGTATCTTCCCAGCGGTTTTATTCTGCCAACGCTGCCCAGCTAGACTAAAGACACAGCACGCCCTCTGGGAACGATTTCAACCCTCCATAGGCAGTTCAGATTAAATCGTTCCTCAGGAGCTAGAAGGGTGTGGAAGATGAACCTCCATCCTTCTCCCAGGAGCTGCTGGCTCCAAGACACACCACTTTTGCCCCACCGCCCAGCACCTGGATGGACTCCCACAGAGAACTCTGAACCTCTTTTTATTGTCTGTTCACCTCCCAAAAGCCAACCTGCTAGATACATTCCCCTCACTGCTGCCAAAGAGCATGCGGCTAACTTGGCAGTCCGTGCCAAAATCATAAGCATCTTCAAAATAGGTAGTCATAAATGTGAGTTTTTGGAATTTATGCCTATCAGCCCTCTCACTCTTCCCTTAACCCCCTTACGCCTTCCCAGCTCACCCATTTCTTTTCTGGCCTGAGGAAGAAATGGCTACTGATCATAACTAAGGTTCATTTCATTTTACAAAAGCAGCAGCACTCACACAATGGACAGACAAGAAAAAGTCCTCATGACATCCTGGTTATAGGGCTCTGGTAGCTCACAGCCGTCTCCTGTCCAAGCACTGGCTGGAATTTAGGTGATCCCGGCTCTAAGACCAGAAATGTAAGGCATTCTTCTAAGCTGTCAAGCTTTCCGGATTACACAAGTGAAACCACAACCCATGATGTTTTTGAGTCTGTCCTCCTTCACTCAGACATGGATTCCTCTTCCAGTTTCAGGACACGCATCCCACTATGGAAGAGCACTAGCAGTTATAAACCAAGAGGAGAGCGAGGCTAAACACCAGAGGGCAGGAGATGAGTCTCCTTCCTCTTTGTAACCCCAGCACCCAGCTCCCTGCTTGGCACCACAAGCAGGCAAGCCAAGGGTGCCAGATGAAACGCAGCACATAAACTATTCTCTCTTTTAGAAGAACGATACCTAATTAAGCAAAGGCCACGAACACGAATTAAGACATGAGGACATAAAATTCGTTTTTCAAGTCATCTACTGATTTGCAGGACTCTCTTCACTGGTAAACACATTCTTTGGTCAGAACCACTGAACCAGAGGCCTGGAAGGGACCACAGCCATCAGCAGCTCAAGCCTCCAGAAGAGACCAGGAGACAGAGCCCCACATGGGGACCAGTGTCGGCCAAGGTCACCCAGCTGGTGTGGGGTAGGGACAAGATCCCGCCTCCCCCTATTTGCCAGGCTCCTCTGAGAGATGCCCTCGCAAAACCTTACGTTACTTACACACTAACGGCGTATAATGAATGCATGCCCACGTATAATACGTATAACGGCGTATAATAAATGCATGCTTACAATTCAGAGGAAAGCAAAGGGTCACCAAAATGTGTCTCTCCCGTAGGGCTGGCTGCAGAGAGGGGGCAAGCAAGGTCACAGGCGAATTTCTACCCGCAGACGCCACACATCGCGCCTTTCCGAAGGATGCAATGGGCAGTTTGGGGACCTGCTAGTTACCCTGCAAAGGGTCCCCCAATTCCGTTCCAGGGAAATGAGTTAACTCGGCTCCGCTGGCTAGGAAGCTTCCAGCAATGAATTAAACCCCGAGCCGCTGAGGGAAGCCGGGGGAGAAAGGGCCACTGCGGCTGTACCCGACATCCTGACGGTTCACCCCTGCGCCTCCACCACGTCCACACTGGCGCGGCGCCGCCCGCCCCGTCCACGCGGCCCACGGCCACGACTCTCAGCCCGCGCCCCCGCGAGGCGCGTCTAGGGGCGCCGTGCCCTGGGCGCTGCCCGCGGGGACAGGGGCGGAGCCACCGGGCCCAGCTAGGCAGGGGCAGGGACTGATCGTCGCCGCCGCCGCCGCCGCCGCCGCCGCCGCCCCCAGCCCGCGGGCCCCGCTACGCCGAGAAGGGGGCTGCGCCACTTACCTCGGCCGGCAGGTGCCGCCGCCACCGCCTCGGTTCGCAGCTGCAGGGGACGCCGCTCTGCGCCGCCCGCCGCTTTCGCCCGCATGCTAGGGAGGGGGCGCCGGCCGGCCGCCAGTCCCGGGCCCCGCTCCCCCGCCCGTCCCCGGCGCCGCGCTCGCGCCCATTCAGCACCGGACCGTCCGCTCCCCCGCGCGGATGCGGAGGAGGGACGTGGGGCGGGACCGGGAGTCACGAGGACAGGAGAGACCAATCGGAGCTCGCGGGGGGGGGGGGTCCCGCTGCCGCCCCGCCCCCTGGACGCGCGACCCCCTCCACCCAGAGCGGTTGGGGGAGCCGGGCGCCGCCAGCAGGACGTTGCCCGCCTGCTGGCCTGGGAGGAGTCGGGGTGTCGGGCACCCACAGCTCACTTGAGCTCTGCGTGCGGTTAGCTGGTGAAGGAACGAAAGGTACAGCTGGACTGATTGTAGGCTTTTACTGCGCGTAGGATTGGTGCTTGCGGAGCCGGTGAATGGAGGGGCTTTACGTAGTCACGTGCTTCACTTGCCAGCACAACCCCCCCAGGCCGACCAGGGTTCAGAGTTCCTGGGGCCCTGAGACCTCGAGAACTGCACGAGGGCAGCGTGGGCGTGTGTCTGGGGACTGGCAAAACATCTTTAGGTTGTTCCATTTGTCCGAGAAGAAGGAAATAGTGATTACCCCCTAGTATCATAGATGGGTAATTGAGGCCCAGAGAGCAGAAGTAAGTTACCCTAAATCATTGTGGTGGCAGAGCAAGGATCAGAACCTGCACTTGGAGTGCCCCTTTCCATACCTCAGGAGTCTTCCCTTGATTCTGGAGAGGAAATGTCATACAATTTTTTTAAGGCATAAATATTAGTGAATCCCCAAATTCAAGAATTAAAAGGAGTTTAAAGCACTGGCATGTTATTTCTTCAACACAGCTGAATGTGTATAATGCGTCTGCGACATTTCTGTGCCTTAGGACTTGTTGACTCCTCGGTGAGCTCAGTGAAATTGGTCTGCCTTCAGAATTTCCTTTCAGGTACAGAGCATCGCGGTCATGTGCCGGTAATACCGGTTCCGCTTTAAAAAGGAAGATCCTAGACACTGAGCCAAATGTATTTACGTCATCTGAGAGTTTTGTCGCTCTTTTTTGCAGTAGTTTGCACAGCTCCCAACAGGGTTTGGAAATGTCTGTGTTCTTTCCCCGGTGGGGGCAGGGGTGCTGGAAAAAATGTGGTATCGGGGTAACAAAGGTCAGAAGCGAAATCTTGGAACGGAAAAGGTGGGGGTGGTGGGGGGACTCTGCCGTCATACTTTCCAAAGGGATTTGCCATAAAAATGTTTCCAGGTTATTCTAAGGTGAGGACACGGGAGCATTTTGAAAATATTGGAGGAAAAGCTGTCACTGAGATTTCTAAATCTAGTGGATTGGCCAAGGCTGGCCAAGCAGAGCAGCTGCGCGTGGCGGGTGGGGGGGGGGGGGATGGGGTGCTAGTGACAGCTGCAGGGAGAATGCTGAGCACCTCACCACTTCTCTCTTGGAGACCAGCCCAAGGCCAGCCAGCTTGATCAGACACTCTTTACCTCTCTTTGCCTCACCTGCTCTTCCCCTTTCTCCCAGATACTCCTTGTCGGTAAAATGCCTTGAAAGCATTATGGCTGACATAAAGATCAGGGTATCCTGGCTTGGAAGAGTGGGTGTAAGGTGGGTGTGAGAAAGAAAGGGAGCTTGAAACTGCCTCCTGTCCCAGCCTAACAGGACGGCTGTTAAGCTTACCCTGCACCCACTACCTCATTGACCCCGTTCACATTTGGTGGGAAGAGAAGTTGACAAGCCCCTGCCCTAAAGCATCCTTTTTACTAGCTGCAGAGCCATCCTCAGCTACTGTTCTGCATTGAGATAGAGATCCTCCAACTGTAGATTAGGATCAGCCACTAGATCTCAAAGCCTTACCTGGAATCTCTTCAAGTCATTGGCTGGTCTCAGAAAAAGCTCAGGACCCTGACTAGCAAAGTGGCCAAACTATTGGTAAATCCGGGACAGCTACCATGATTTTGTAATTCTTCAGTTCCTTGTGTCCGTTACTTAGGTCATTCTGATAGCTGGCACTGTGGTTGCCCCCAACATCCACTCCCTCTCCCCTCCCCTGTGATGCAACATATGGTTTAGGTAAATTTGCCCCACTCTTAACTCTATGAGTGAGCTCTGATTGGTCTAGGTCAGAGGTTCTCAAAGTATGGTCCATGGACCCCTAGGGGGTCCTTGAGGACCATTCAGGGAATATCTGAAGTTAAAATTATTTCATAATTTTCTAAGACATAATTTACCTTTCTCATTGATGGTGCAAAGGTGAAGGTGTGCAAAACTTCTGGTACCTTCATAAATCAACATGGTGGCACTGAACTGTACTAATATCCTTCACCACCACACGCATGGTAGAAAAGTATATATTTTTTTAATTTAAAAAAATGCAGTTTCATTTAAGAATGTTCTTGATGGAGCAGTAAATATTACTAAATTTATTAAAATCTCAACTGTCAAGCATGTATCTTTTTAGTATTTTATATGACAAAATGGAAAATGCATATAAAACCCTTCTGCTGGGAACTGAAGCATGGTGGTTGTCCAGGGGAAAGCTCTCTTGCAGCTGCAAGCTGAACTAGCTGGTTTTGTGACGGGTCGGGGTCATGGAGCACCATTTTTACGCGAGAAAGCAACTGACAAATTATGGTTATTTGGTAGACATTTTCTTGACAATCAATTAAGTGAGCCTGTCTCTTCAAGGAAAACAATGGCCTATTGGTTGCCAATGATGAAAAAAATTCCAGCTTTCAAAAGAAATTTAGAATTTTGGAAGAGTTTATAGGGACATAAACCATAAACCATAAAACATAAACCATGGGACAGCTTCTCAATATTTAAGGACTTTTCTGATGGGACTGATGGTGATGTTAACAAATATGATTTGGGGATAATGGATCATGTATGATGCGCCAACACTTGGAAGACCTGGGTTTACTCAGTGAATCAAGGTTTTCCAGATGACTAATGCATGATGTTACAAAATCACATATGGGTTAAAGATGAATTTTAAATGCAAGGCAGACAATGGACTTAAACCGTATGAAAAGTTTATAGATAAGGTTTCAGATTCCACAGTGCAACAAGCCTTTAAGATATGACCTCTTGTAGAGTTTTGGTATAGTACCAAAGAAGAATATCCACAATTATCTTAAAAAGCTGTTAAAATACTCCTCCCTTTTCCAATTACATATGGATGTGAAGCAGATTTTCTTCCTGTACTTGAACCAAACGATTTGCAACAGATTGAATACAGAAGCAGATATGAAAATCCAGCTGTCTTCTATTAAACCAGACTTGAAGAGACTTGCAAATTAAAAAGTAAAGGAAAAAAAAGCCATTCTTCTCACCATCTTTTTGTTTTGGAAAACATAGTTATTTTGGAGGGGATATTAATGCCTTTTAAAACATAGTTATTTTTTTTTTTTAAAGATTTTTTTATTTATTTATTTGAGACAGAGAGAATGAGAGAGAGAGAGCACATGAGAGGCGGGAGGGTCAGAGGGAGAAGCAGACTCCCTGCCGAGCAGGGAGCCCGATGCGGGACTCGATCCCGGGACTCCAGGATCATGACCTGAGCCGAAGGCAGTCGCTTAACCAACTGAGCCACCCAGACGCCCAAAACATAGTTATTTTTAAATTAACTTGTTATAACATGTAAATTTATTATTTTTATGATTATTTTATTAATTTTGTTTTTTAAGATTTTATTTATTTACTTGAGAGAGTGAATGAGAGAGAGAGAGAAGGAGCAGGGGGAGGGGCAGAGGGAGAAGCAGACTCCCCACTGAGCAGGGATCCTGGGGACTCCGGGATCATGACCTGAGCCAAAGGCAGATGCTTAACCGACTGAGCCACCCAGGTGCCCTATTTTATTAATTTTAATAAATTTAACTTATAATTTGGCAAATATCAATCGATTAAACCTCCATTAAAAAGATTCCTTGGGATCCTCAGTAATTTTTAGGAGTGTAAACGGTCCTAAGACTAGAGCTTGAGACCTGCTGGTCTGAGCCACCCATCTTTCCTTGCCACTAGGATTGATTCATGGGTGGCCGTAGGAATGAGATTAACCCAGTCAGAGGAAATCTCCAATGTATGGGATGTGGGAGAGAGATGCTCTCATCTCTAGCTATACAGGAGTCAGGCAGTAGGTAGCCTCGGAAGCTGCTGCTAAGGCAGTCATTTTAGACTACAAGAAGGACTTACCTTAGAAGAGAATAATGCTGAGGGAAGTAAGAGGGAAGTTAGAAAGAAACCATTCTCTTGGGGCGCCTGGGTGGCTCAGTCATTAAGCGTCTGCCTTCAGCTCAGGTCATGATCCCAGGGTCCTGGGATCGAGCCCCGTATCGGGCTCCCTGCTCTGCGGGAAGCCTGCTTCTGCCTCTCCCACTCCCCCTGCTTGTGTTCCCTCTGTCACTGTGTCTCTGTCAAATAAATAAATAAAATATTTAAAAAAAAAAGAAAGAAACCATTCTCTTTATGACATTTTTGAGCCACTAGATCAAACCAGCCCTGCAGCCCATCCTACCTCTATATACTCCAGTTTTATGAGTCAATGGAGGCAACCTCAGGCGCCCCCTTGATGTTTTGTGTACCTGTTTCTGAATATTTTTATCTCAATAGGGGCCTAAGGCCTCAGGATAGTATACTTCCTAGGGTTTATTCATTCAGCTTTTTCATCATGTCATCAACGTAAGGTAGCTTCTGAAGGGAAACTGGAAGGCAGAGCAGGGGCTGGGAGGAAAGGGACCTAGCACAGACAACTGGGGTCAAAAGTGCCAACAATACTTGTGAGAACAATAAGGAACAGTGGCATATGATCTTGCATAGCCAAGTTAAAGCAGAGTTTTACTTTCTTTTGCTGTTATGTGTTTCTCAAATTGGACAACATGAGCATGCATTGCTCTTTTAAGGAAAAAAAATAGAACTATTTTATTATTTTTGAATAGCCCTTGAAAAGGGCACCAGCTTAGAGAGCAGATTGGCATCAGGATATGGCAAGAGAAGTCTTGGGCTAAAATTGCTAGCAGGAAGAAAGATCTGTAAGGGATGCAGATAGGCCCGGAAGATAAACTTCCTTTCATTTACAGCTTTGCCAGCAGCCAACCTCAAAATTCAAGGGGATGAGCAAGAATCCCCAAGGGTTAAGGAATCATTAATTATGCCTCCATCAAAGTGGCTGGAATATTTGCAGTTCAGAGAGAGAGAGAGACCAATGTGAAGATTAGGTCAACACTAAAAAAGGCTTGAGATACCACATTAAGTGAAAACAAAAAACAGGACACAGATTGGTGCAAACTTCTATCATGTGGGCCAAAAACAAGAAGAAAACTTGGAAAAAGAAAACAGTTGTGGTGTTAGGGTGGTAGGATCATGAGTAATCTTTTTTTCCTTTGTAAGAGATGTCCTTTCATGTTGTTATAATGTTGTTTTTTAAAATAAATAAAACTGAAGGGAGTCATTGGTTCCAATTACTGAGGTCTCAGAGGCTTTTCCAGATGGCCTGTTTCTTTTCGCCTGCCAAATGGCTCTCATCTGACACCAAGACAGAAGCTGTGCCTTCCCTAGGGCCTGGCATCTTCGAAGCTGTTAGGGGTGATGCTGTTGTGGCTATTTCGTAGGTGGCCAGAAGGAAAGGAGGGAAGGCAGCTGTAGCAGCCAAGACTGAGGCTGTATGGGAGCCGGGGGGGTGGGGGACGGGGGGTCAGCCATCCCTCACCCTCTACCAATGTCTTGTCGGGTTTCCCACCAGGTCTTGTCTTTGTATTTTTCTCCTGGTGAGCTTCACCTCCTGTTCTACTCCCATCTTCATCCTCCTGAGATGCTGTCCCTCCCTCAGTCCCCAGGGGCTGAAGCAAGCTACAGCCGAAAGAACACAAACCGTCTGCTGCCCTGAAGCACAAAGGAAGTCAATCTCTTGAGGTTTTTCTAGGATTGTTTCCTGTGAGCAATCACGGGGAAAAAGCAGGAGGGAAACAAAGGAGGGAAACATCAGGGGAAGGCTGTCTGTTGACAGAGGGCAGCTTGGATTGAGGAAACTGTTCCACACAGACTGAATCCTTTTAGAAGTTGCAAGCCCCATATTCAGGCACATCTGCAGGCCCTCTTTCCATCCTTCCTTCACCCATATGTTCATTGCACAAACATTTACCGAGGGCCTATCGTGTGCCAGGTAAGCCAGGAAATGCTGTACAAAAACTATTTCATTTTATCTTCAAACCCCACTTTGCGGTGGGTCTTCTTATCCCTGTATCTTATCTAAGGAAGTTGAGGCTTGAGAAACTTAGGGACATTCAGTAAACGGCCAAAGGTCACATGGCTAAGAAGTAGCAGAGCCCGGATTGGAACTTGGGCCATCAGACACCAGAGTTCACCTAAGGCACAGTCCTTTCTCGAAAGGTCAAATGGTCTAACTGAAGAGAAAAACACTTTAAAACAAATGAACAAGCGAAACCAGTAACACAATGAGATATAACAGAAGGACTATTCACAAAGAGTCATGAGCATGGCATGGGGCTTGGGGAGGTGGAGACAGGGCTGGAACTGCCTCAGAGCTGCTCAATGACAATTGAGTCCAGCTTTGAAGGATGGGGTGGGTATATTGGTAGGTATATTAGTTCAGGCTGTATTCATTTTCTATTGCTATGTCAAAAATCACCACAAATTTAGCAGATTAAAACAGCACAAAAAAGAAGAAGAAGAAGGTAGCGGGAGGGGAAGAATGAAGCGGGGGAAATCGGAGGGGTAGACGAACCATGAGAGACGATGGACTCTGAAAAACAAACAGGGTTCTAGAGGGGAGGGGGGTGGGAGGATGGGTTAGCCTGGTGGTGGGTATTGAGGAGGGCACATTCTGCATGGAGCACTGGGTGTTATGCACAAAC
>NC_138378.1:87403172-87438420 GCF_054177405.1 Leptonychotes weddellii
AACAGCACAAATCTACAGTCTCACAGTTTGAGTCCAGGTCCAGTGTAACCGAATTCTCTGCCCAGGGTCTCATGTGACGGCGGAAATCAAGGTGTCAGCCAGGGCTACGGTTCTCAAGTGGGCTCAGGGTGCTCACTCAAGCTCACCGGCTTTTGGCAGAATTTATTTCCTTGCCATTACAGGACTGAAGTCCTCGCGGTTGTTTTGCGAGCTGTCGGCCAAGGACTACCCTCAGCTCATAGGGGCTGCCCAGGAGTTCTTGCCGTGTGGCCCCATAGAAAGTTCACCACATAGATGGTTGCTTTCTTCCAGGCTAGCCAGAGCACAGCTATGTGACTTTTTCTTCTACTACCAATCGGACAAAACTTTCTATTTTTAAAAACCTCGTGTGATTAAGTCAGACCCACTCACCCAGATAATATCCTTATTTTAAGATCAACTGATTTAGGACATTAATTACACCTGCAAAATCTCTTCACAGCAGCATTAGGTTAGTGTTCGAGTGAATAACTGGGAGAAAATGTGCATCCACCAGAGGCTAGAGATTTGGGGCACCATCTTAGAATTGCCTACCACCGTAAGATTTAGCAAATAGAGAAGATGAGGAAGATCAATCTAGGACGAGGATACAGGGTGAGCAAGGATTCTGGGAGACTGTGGGAAAACGATAGAAAAGTTAGTGCCATGTTTCCAACAAACATGGAAGAGTAGATTCTGGAGAAATCCGCCAAGTCAAAAATCCCTAAGATCCTGGGGAAACTATTAAAACCCTATTAAAAACTATTAAACATACAGCAAGGCTGAGCTGGCAAGAATGGGAGGAAATCCCTCAGAGGCAAGTGTGAACCTGGAGAAGTGAACAGGAGCCAGACTTTGCCGTGGAGCCCCTGTTAATTCTGGCCAAATGGGCTACAAAGATAGAGGACAAACTTAGACTGAAGTGGGATATGAGAGTAGACTGGAAATCCTTATGAATACCCAGAACCTTCAAAAGATAGAAACTTTAGTGGATATTGTCAGATCTTGCTCCCCAAAGGAAACAGTGGCATACATGCCATAGACCATTACTTGCCTTAAGATATCCTATTTTATTTTTATTTTATTTATTTATTTGAGAGAGAGTGTGTGCACAAGAAGGGGTAGCGGCAGAGGGATAGCGAGAAGCAGACTCCCCACTGAACAAGGAGCTAGATGCGGGGCTCCATCCCAGGACCCTGAGATCATGACCTGAGCCAAAGGCAGACACTTAACCAACTGAGCCACCCAGGTGCCCCAAGATATCCGATTCTAGTTCAGAATGGAGCCAAAAGAAAAAAGTTGCCCCTGAGAATTTCTAATCAAAAGCCTGTTCTTATGCAAGTTTGGGGCTGGAATTCATACCCGTTTTGTGATCAAAAACCTTTTAAAATGGTCGTAGGTTCTCAGGGTCCTGGGATCCAGCCCCATGTTCCCCAGTCAGGCTCTGCACTCAGGCGGGAATCTGCTTGAGATTCTCTCTCTCCCTCTCCCTCCCCCTGCTCATGCTCACTCACACCCTCTGTCCTCTCTCTCGCTCTCTAAAATAAATAAATCTTTATAAATAAATTAATAATAAATAGATAAGCAAGTCATCTTGCAAAATCAAGGGCAAAATAAAAGCATTTTCTGACAACAAAAATTGATGGACATACCCTAAGTAATGGAATTTGCAAGGGATGTACGTTAGAGAGAAAGATGATCTTGGAAGGTCTGAGATGTCAGAAGTAGAATATGAATCAAAGGCACAAGTGAAAGAGTTAAAAAGTGAAACTTGATTCTGAGAAAACAACCAGCTGAATGCACAACACCATGGAAATCATTCATGAGCACCCTAAGATTGGGAGAAAAACATGTGTAGGGGAGCAATGGGAGATTAGATTGGGACCAGAATTTGAATGGTTTACCAGCCAAAGGTGTTTAGACTTTATTCTCCTGGCAGGAGGAAGATACTGAGTTTTATTATTATTATTATTATTATTAAAAGATAAGATGCCTGGGAGCAGGACCCAGTGAGGGAGGCTGGGCATGAGACAATAGGAAGTGGGGACGATAGGAGGGGACTCCACAGCTGGAAAGCCCTATCTAAGGGGACAGTCACTGCTCAGGTCTTGCCCACTGCTGCCATGTGACAGTTGAGCACCCTGTGTTGCCAGATCTTTGGTTTTCCAGAGAGGCTATAATCTGAGGTTTTGGTCAGTTTGGGTTTTCTCAGTTTAAAATAGAGCCACAAATTCAATTTTTTGAGAAAATTGCATCACGAATGAACATGTATGGTGAAACAAAACTTTCACGTGGAGGGCCTGAGGGCTTGTGACATCTGGACTAATAAAAGTGATGATGTGGAAACACTGATTTGGTGGAGTGTGCAAGGTCGGCTTGCAAGGCTATTCCCGGCTCTGCTGCCTCTTCAAAAACTTATCTTGCCTGGTCAGGTTTGGTTTCATTTCTTTACTCAACGATGCTCTCATATTATCAACAAGGCTGTTAAGTCCTTACAGGTGGGCGTCTTATCTTTGAACACACCACAGGATAGAGCACACTGCCTGGCTGTCAGAGGGTAGGGTAGACAACCTGGTGAGAAATTAGCTCCCTTCTTCTCCCTCCTCTAAGTCTGGTCCTCAAAGAATTAGGGGTATTGTCTCCTCCCTTCAGCCCCTCAGGGTTGCTCTACCCTAGGGATTTGGGTTTCCCTTGCCCAACGTCTAGTGGATGGCCTCCTAAAGAAGGTGAGACCTAGGGGCACCTGGGTGGCTCAGTTGGTTAAGCGACTGACTGCCTTCGGCTCAGGTCATGATCCTGGAGTCCCTGGATCAAGTCCCGCATCGGGCTCCCTGCTCAGCAGGGAGTCTGCTTCTCCCTCTGACCCTCCCCACTCTCATGTGCTCTCTCTCATTCTCTCTCTGTCAAATAAATAAATAAAATCTTAAAAAAAAAAAAAAGAAGGTGAGACCTATGCCCAGTTCCCCTAAAATGCCCTTGGAGGTAAAGAACCTTCTTTAGGAATGCCTGAAGATGGCCAAGTGCTGACCACTAAAGGCCACAACTAGGCAGGAAGCTGGAGGTCCTGTGGTGGAGACCATGGCTGGCCTGTGTGTGATGAGGGCCTCTCCATGGGCCCTGGAAGCAGCAGATGTCCAGAACCAGACATAGAGGTAAGTGGTAACCAAAAAACAGAGGAGGACCCTAACCTACTTTCCTGGTACCATATAAGGTCTAGAGCTCTTCTACCATCACCTGGGAGAAGAAGGGAAACTCCAACAGTGGCTAATGTCAGTCATCTGGTCAACCAGACACAAGCAGATTTAGAAAACAATTGGCACTATTGTGCCAATCCCGTGGGCACCTGTGAAATGTTTGTAGATGGCAGGAGCTCTACCAGCAATGGAAGTTGAGGGAGGTGGGAGAGGGGAGTTGGTAGAAATGGGAGAAGTGACCAAGCCTTGGATCACCAGAAACATGTCACCACCTCTGCTTATCCCAGAGGGGCACTCATCCTTTGTGATCATTTTCCTAGAGTCAACAAGGAAAAATCATAGCTTTTCCACTTTATATACACTTAAAATAATGATTTTTTTTTTAAAGATTTTATTTATTTGACAGATAGAGAGTACAAGTAGGCAGAGTGGCAGGCAGAGGGAGAGGGAGAAGCAGGCTCTCCGCTGAGCAGGGAGCCGGACATGGGGCTCGATCGCAGGACCCTGGGATCATGACCTGAGCCGAAGGCAGCCGCTAAACCGACTGAGCCACCCCGGTGCCCCAAAATAATGATTTTTTTAATGAAGGGTAAGAGACCTACCAAAAATTCCAAAATCATCAATGCAAATCTCAATGAATTATCTCTAAATGAACAGACCATGTCAAAAACTGGTCAAAAAACAGAACATTGCCTACCTTCCCAAAGCCTGCCCTGTGGCTCCTTCTGGTCACCACCCTCACCTTCCTCCTGTGATGGCAGCCACTCCTGTGACTGCCAGCCCTTAGATTTTTTCAGCCTGCTTTCGAATTTTACGTAAAAGAAATCCTGCAGCGTGGACTCTGTGTCTGGTTCCTTTCGCTCACATCGAGTTTGGGAGTTGCATCTATGTTGCTGCATGAAGCTTTACTTTGTTCATTTCCATTGTTGCATAGTATGGAAATACCCCAATTTATAAAATCCCCTTGATGGACATTTGGGTTGTTTCAAGTCGGAGACTATAACAAAGAGTGCTGCTGTGAATGTTCTTGCTCGTGTCTGTTGGTGGCTTAGGGTTGGTTTTTAAACCTTCAAGAAGGCAAAGAGCAATCTTAAGAGAGTAGTGGAATGATGGGGAGTCCTGGGTTCATCTCACCATAATTACTCATGATTATAACATTTTACTGAACTAAAATGATCTGAAAATACCCTGTGACAGTTCCCAGCATTTTCCTTGTACTCGGTATAGCTACACGTAGACACTTAAAAACTCAAAAAGAGTCAGAAATGGAAGCAATCCTCTCTGTCACCCAGCCCAGAATTTCCCAAACTTCAGTTTTACGAAGGCGGTCTTTGTGATTTTTGCTGTATGCTTGTACCACGTGGACTATCACTTCATATTTTTCTTTCAACTGTCTAACTTTTAACATTCGAAGATCCACTCTTGGGGCGCCTGGATGACTCAGTCGGTTAAGCATCTGACTTCCACTCAGGTCATGATCTCAGGGTTCCCCGCTCAGTGGGGAGTCTGCTTGTCCCTCTCCCTCTGCCTCTCCCCCTGCTTGTGCACGCTCTCTTTCTCTCAAATAAATTAATTAAAATAAAATAAAGATCCACTCTTGCCTTATCCTAAGAAATAACAGCTATGAACTCATAGCTTTGATGGGTGGCTACATTGCTTTTATTATACATTAAAACAAACATGTAACTATTCAGATACGTTTGTCAGTCCGCTACCTGTGTGAGATATTCTCTGTTGCCTCCTTCTGGTCCATTGCTTCCCCTGTTCTGTCTGGAAGCTGACCTCCACACACTGCCTCCATCGGCTCCCTTGCCCTCTGCCTTTGCATGTGTTCAGCTGAGAGGCACTGAACGGGGGCTAGAAGTCAGGGCATGTCTCCCTACCCCAGCTGGTGGTTGGCTCCATTCTCTATCAGAGTCTACAGGTCTGGCCGGGCAGCCGTCTCTACAGTGAATAGTGTTATCTCCTTGCCTCTCCAGATGTTGCAGTTCCCTGGCATTTTACCATTTCTTGGCTCCCTTTTGTGCCCATCCCTTTATAAACAATCCCTTACTCAGCCTTCTTCAACTTCCCCTTTCATGAGGCCATCTGTTTCCTGCTAGGAGGGATGTGATATCAAGCACCATCAATGGTGGGCATGCATTCCTTGTTCTGTACAGGCGCTAGCTGAGACCCAGGAGGGAGCTCATGAATCCAAGCTCCCCCCCGCCGCCGGCGCCCTGAGTGCTGGAGCTGGGAATGATCTCCTTGGTTCAACGGGTTTTTCACAGTGGATGCTGCTCCTCAGGGGAGAAACTGGTCAGTTCTGCTAAGTGTTCAGGTGTTCAATATTGCAAGTCCTCTTTCTAATCCTCTCTCTCTTACCCTCTCTTCCCTGTCCTAATTTTCTTTTTTTTTTTTTAAAGATTTTATTCATTTATTTGACGGAGAGAGAGAGAGAACAAGTAGGCAGAGAGGCAGGCAGAGGGAGAGGGAGAAGCAGGCCTCCCGCTGAGCAGGGAGCCGGATGCGGGGCTCGATCCCAGAGCCCTGGGATCATGACCTGAGCCGAAGGCAGCGGCTTAACCGACTGAGCCACTCAGGCGCTCCCTAACTTTCTTTTTTTTAACTGTGCCCCAGACCAAACTGGATCTCAGCTCCCTTATTTTTTCCCTCCCCTAACCTAATACTGACATACGGCATGCATCAGCCCTCCCAGCGCCCATACCTTTGTTCAGACATACCTGCATTTCGCTTCTCTCCTTTGATCATGAATCCTTCCCAGAAAAGGCCCAGAGGCCTGACCCAAACATCTCTTCCTCTATGAGCCTGCTGTGTAAACTTTTCCCTCTGTCCAGAAATAATCATTGCTTCCCCTATTCTCCCATAGCTCTACCTTAGTACTGGCCCAAGTGGTAACGAGTTGTGTGTGTGTTTTTCCTTGACGACACCGCGGTCCCTTCTCTGAACGATCATGCTGAACCCCTTGGAATGACCAGCACCCAGCCCCGAGCCTGGCCCAAACCCTTCGCAGTGCTATGTTGAATTAAATTGCATTCATTAAGCCATTAAGAACATTAAAGCATGAAAGATGTTCTAAGAGGTCACAGATGAATTCCTACCCTACTAATTTGTAGTGATTACTTATTTTAAAATGGTACGTTGAGGGTGTGGTCTGAGTTGAGGGTGGAATCAGGGGTGCCTCCCCCAGTTTCTTATTCTTCCCCCGCTGGAAAGGGGTGAGGAAATGGTCATCTAGTTTCATTATGGGTTATGGGTCCTCCAGCTGAGGTCCTCAGATGAGCAGCATCGGACCCACACACTGTGGAGTGAGTGTGCAGGCACCGTGTGCATGAGAGGGAACAGAAGGGGGGTGGGGCTCAGAGTGCTCTTTGAATGCCGGAAGGCGCCCAGCTCCAAAGAGCACTTGGACTTTGGACATAAAGGAGGGCTTCTTGATAGCCAGTGTCTGAGGTCAAGTTAAAGCTCCTGTGAATTATAAATTGTCCCTTCTCTTGGGTTTTTCCTCTGTGCATGGATCTCCCATGGGGGAAGGGATGTGCATGGATCTTCCTTGAGGAAAGGTAGCTTTGGCCTCAGGAGGCAGCTTATCTGGGATCTAGGCATTTGAATGCAGAGTTATGACCCTGTCCTTTTTCTTGCAGACATAGTTCTTGTGAGCATCTGTCCGGGGCCTGAGCTTGGGAGGCAAGTCTGTTGTAGAGAGCATCCAGCAACTATACCAACAAGGGCCTCCATGTTTACCACTGATGATGGGCTCACCCACAGGTAAGTCAATTCCCAGCTCTGAGCACTTCAGGGACCTTGAACTGTGAGCTAGGGTGGCTGCATGCTGTCAGGACAGGGTTCTCCAAAGGGGCCAAGATCTTACATGGTGATCTTACCTCTTGGGAAAGCTGGAGGTTGGCTCTCCAGGGCAGGCTCCCCACAGGGGAGCAAAGAATTAGGATGGAGCACTGGGTTTGGGATTGATGGGTGGCCTGGGGCTTATTGCTCACTATTCTCTTCTCTTTATTCTGTCTCACCCCGAGCTGAGGGAAGAGGCCTTGACAATGGATAGAATTTAGGGGATCCTGACCATGGCTTCCAACCCAGCTAGTGGCAGTGTACCCAGAGGAGCTCCCTAGCTCTTGTTCTCTCTCAGGTCCTCTGGATACCCTCCCCACTGCACCTTACCCTGGGATACTGCCCCACACCTGGGCCGTCACAGCCCCCTCCCCGCCATGCACGCTGAGGAAAGGGCCCCAAACTGGACATCGGGCGCCCTGGGTGTGAGTCTCACTTCTGCCAACAACAACTACTGTGTATTCTTGGGCAAGTCCCTTAACCTCTCTGGGTCTTGATTCCCTCAGCTGTAAGAGGGAGATAATAATCCTGTAAGGCCCTCAGTGTTACTTTGGGGATCAAGATAATGAGTGTGAAAATCTTTCATTTACTCCAAATGTGATTAGCATTTATTATTATTTGTCCTGGAAACTCTTCCTTCCTCGGGGCCCTGCTAAGTGAACCAAAGTGTGAATGGTTAATAATGAACTTTTAGTTTCTCCTTCCAGACAATTATTTGCACTTATAACCAAGATGTTCCATGCCTGCATTCAGAGGAAAGAGTAGGGAATAAATTCGAGGTTCACAGGCATGCTGGCAAAGAGCATCCTCCCAGCAGGAGGTCCTGCTTCCTTCACTGGATACTCTGCTGGCATCATCATCTCTCCTCATGAAAGGATGGACATTGGTATCTACGTCAGGGAAGTCTTTGTGCAGAAGGCTGAGGGGAGAAGAATGTCCAAGGACAAACATTTGCTGGTGAACCCAACTTCACAAACGTCCTTCATTGGTCACACTTGCTTGGTACCCAGCTGATGCGTCCATGAGACTGTTCTCAGCCGAACACACCACAGCATTGGGAAAGGGAAAGAATTCTTTCCCTGAATTCCTGTGTTATGCTGGTGAAGGGAGAGAAGACTGCCAAAAATTTCGTAACGTTTGAAGGCCCCTGTCCTGGTGCAGGTATTTGTCTGCATTCGGATAGGTCGGTGGCTGCTTTCTCTCTTGCTCAACACTTCCTCCTGCATTCCGTCCGCATTCTTGTTTCCCATCCAAAGGCCTCCACTCCTTTTCCAGCAATTTCTGTTCTCTAGGCCCCCATCTCCTCCTCCTCCCATGAATACGGACCCAGGTATATCTGAGACTTTCCTCGTTGACTTTGGCACAGCCCCCCATTGCCTCTCCCAGAGTCTGGTTCATAAATTCATTCTTCCATCAGTCTAACTCAATTCTAGATGTCACCCTCCTGTTTCCCAACTCTCCTCAGGTTCCTCACTATCTACCAAATTAACTGCCATCCTCTAAGACTTGCCTTGGAGGCTGTCCTCCCCCTAGTCCCCAGGGAAGCTGCTGGTACAGACCTGGGCTGGCCACACCGTTTCCCCGGGTTGGCACAGCCTGTTCAGGGTACAGAGCCCCAGAAAGAGGCATTTGACCCCAGATATTGGCCCATTGTTCCTGCTGGCCTCCGTGCTCTCTCAGGCACCTGCTAGGCCCAGCCAGCCTTTTGGACCTCATCTACTTTTCCCTTACTCCTGCCTGCCCTGCTCCCTGGCCCAGTGCCCTACTCACGCCTCTCTTAAAAACCTCTCCATAGCCTGTCTCTGTACATTTGTTATACCATTCCTTCCACCCAAAGTTCTTTAATTTACCCCTCACAGTGCCCCCTGCCCCAGCCCCCCAGCCCATCTGAGTGGCACTTCCTCAACCAAGGGAGCATGGATGGAGCACGCTCATATGGTAGGGGATCTGGGCCAGCTGTTTACCACGGGACCCAAGCTGCTGGCCGTGTCTTTAGATTTTTCCTCTTGGGCTGCTCAGACTCCCCAGAGAGAAATCTTCCAGGCTCTTGCCTGGAGGGTGGGGTCAGGCTGCGTGTGTGTTTAAGCCCCAAGTGGCAAGAAGGGCCGGGAGTCCTTAAGTTTAAAAATCAATGACATCAGTCCTTAATCCTTCTGTTTTCCATGCTGTACCCCGCACTTAGAGGCCCCCATCCCGAGACCCACTCTTACCCTCTCAGGGGAGGAAAACTGCAGACTTCTGCTGGGGCAAGACAGGGGCAGGCACCCAGCCGGAAGGAGTCGAGCCTGCCTCAAGGGACATAGAGACTGCTTCCCAAGGGCAAACACTGCTTGCAGTGTGTTCAAAGTAATTTACATATATAAGCATATATTTACATATTCACATATTTAAGTTTACCCCTCAAACCACACTTCTCCCAGCTCTCTGCACTTAACCCCACCCATCTGAGTCTGACTGTCTGACGCCCTGACCTCTGGTCCTAAGCTCCTGGGGCTCCCACTTTCTCCTTTTGAGGAGCCTGTGGTATGAAATGTTCATCCTAGCTTTCTCCAAGTCAGGCTTGGAATCGGGCTCAAAAGTCTGCCTGGTCCGTTATTCCACATCTGTTTGCTTTCCTACTTCCAAAATGTTAGTGCCGCTGTCTCCTCATAAAATCCTTTCCTGAGAAACATCACTGCATGTACATTCATGGGCTAACTGATGTTGATGCATCTGGAGAGAGCTGTCCACCCACCTGACCCGCCACAGCCAACTCGGCACCCTGACTTCGAGACCCTCCCAGACTTTTCCCTATGGGCCTCTTCATTTGGCTGGTCCTGATCTATAACCCTTACAATAAAACCAAAGTTGTAAGTCTAGCACCTTTCTGAGTTCTGTGCATTATGCCAGTAAACATGCTCACGGGGGGAGTGGGAAACCCCAAATCTGTAGCCGGTTGGTCAAAGCATGGGTGGCCTGGGGACCCCTGAACTTTTGTCTGGCATGTGAAGCCAGGGCAGTGTCGCTGGAGACCGTCCTTCACCCGTGTAGCGTGCACTAACTCAGGGCAGTTAGCTTCAGAACTGCATTGCAGTCCTGCCCACACAGCCGGGTGCTAGGGACGAAGAGGTCACAGAGGGCCAAGTGACGTTTTCCGGACTTCACCTGCCCTTGCAATCAGGGCCTTCTCCTCCACGGCCAACCTCAGACGTAATGGACTATGCGAGTTTCCCCAGGCCTGATAGGTACAAATGAGGTTGTGTTCATGACCTTACTTCTCAGCTTCTTCCCTACATCCAGCCCTGCAAAGGGCCCGTGCCCATGGGAATTTCTGGGGGTGCCTGGGTGGCTCAGGTTTGCTCATGAACAAGTCTGGTCCGCTCTTTCTGAGGTCTGCTGGACACTGCTGCTTCCCCGGGGTGACACCATTTTGGATATATTCTGCTTGCCTGTTTGGATGAGTTGTATCATCCAGGCTGTTTTGTCCTGGCTTCGGGTCAGGTTCAGCGCATGGTAGGCACTGGAGGCAGGGGTTGGAGGAGCGTGAGGTCAGGGTATTTATTCCCTGCTCCCTCCCTGCAGGGAGTTGGCTGATTCTCCTAAGAAAGTCTACAGCTGGCGCAGTTGGGGCGCCTGGGTGGCTCAGTGGGTTAAGCTGCTGCTTTTGCTGCCTTTGGCTCAGGTCATGATCTCAGGGTCCTGCGATCAAGCCCCATGTGGGGCTCCCTGCTCAGTGGTGAGTCTGCTTCTCCCTCTGTCCCTCCCCTTGCTTGTGTGCACACGCTCTCTCTCTCTCAAATAAATTCTTAAAAAAAAAAAAGAAAGGCTACAGCTCTTATCGGGTGGCCCATATGCTAACCGCTCCCTCACTAGTCCCCTGGAGGGCTGGAGGTAAAAGCTTCACCACCCCTTGTGGGTTTCCCTCTACACTGCCCACAGCGTTGTAAATGGTCCTTCTCAAGCTCTCCTCAGATGGCCATGTTGAGAGGCCATTTGCTTCCTGTTGAGACCCTGACCACACAGACATCACTGCTGTTTCCGCTGGATACACATCCTCAGAACCACCCCCCTCCCCAGGGACATCACCAATGATCCTACGGCATCCTATTAAAAAGCAGAGCTGCCCTCATGCCCACGGTGCACGGTTGCCTCTGGCAGTGCGGGAGGGACCCCCTCTCCCTGTTCTGTGTCCCTCTGCAACAGGGCCTCAGAGAGGTACTACTCATGGCCCCAGTGGTTTCTAGCATTTTGAGGGAAACAGCTCCTTCTGTTTGACGTGCATGAGGCTGAGGGAGGAGTCCCAAGACGGGGAGGTGCTGAGCTGGAAGGAGCTAGGGCACCATGCTCTCACAGACAAGTGCTGCATTCGGGCTGGGGGCCGGAGCCAGGGGCTGGCCGAGCCACTAAATGGCTGTGTGACCTTGGACAAGTCACTCTCACTTTCAGGTAGGTTTCCTCTCCCATATCACAGGGGTTGGACTCGGTGATTCTCAAACTGCTCTGGGTCCCCAGCTTCCCTTTGGCCAGAATAGCTCTTGTTTGATCTATTCTTAGAATCTGGGCTTTTGTGAAGATTTCCTTTAAAGTATGATTCCATTGCTTTAAAACTGTTGGAAAACATCTGGACTAGAAGGTTCTAAGGTCCCTTCCAGTCTCAACATTTTTGAACATAAAATCACCCTTGTCTTCCTCAGCATTATGCCAGGGAGGGTCTGGTTCCAAGATTTAATGGGAAACTAATGATTAAAGGCCCATCTCCTGCCAGGCTCTCTGCCATGGCAAATCTACCATGACTGGGTAAATGGTTTTGCTCCCTCCCCATCCATCCTCAGCACCTTCTCACTTACTTCTCATTTACTTCTGCCACTATTCCCAGGTGAGGAAAAAGAAAGGGAAATTTTAAATCAGTTGCATAAAATGCAAACCAGCCCGGTGAACAAAAATGTGAAAAAAGATGGGGGCTTTAACAGGTTGACCTCGGGAGCCTTGCAAAGCCTTCATCCATGGCGATGGAAGCTGGCAGCCCCTCAGTAGTCTGTCCCAGACATTTGGTGCTAGAGAGGATTATAGAGCAGTGATTGATAGTTTGGACTCTGGGGTCAAAAGGATATGGGTCAAATTCTGGTGCCAGCATTAACTCATTGATTGATATTGACTGAGTTACTTAACCATGCTGAACCTTTTCTCATAATCTGTAAAATCAGAGTAATAATAATAATATCTACCTTATAGAGTTGTCATGAAGATTAAGTGTGAGATAATACATGTGTGATGTTTAGCACAGTGCCTGGTACATAGAAAGTATCCAAGAAATCAGCTATTTATGGTTATTGTCATTACACTATTTCTCTTGGCTTCCAGGAAGCGCAGAGGTCAGATCTCAATCAAGTGTTTAGCTGAGAACCCTCCTAAGCATCATTCTCTCCCCCTCTGCTCCATGTCATAGCTTCTTAACATGGTTATCACTTATCGAATTCTTAGTATATGGCAGAACTTAGAGACACTACCCAACACCTAGCACAGTGCTGGGAATACTATCGATAACTCGATATATGATGGTAGAATAATCGAATGATCTTATTCAATACTCCCAGCAACTCTGAGAAGTAGGTATCATTGTCTCAATTAGAGGAGACATGTTTTTGTCATAATTGTGCAGCATGTGCGGCTGCTTCCTGATTGTGGGGCATCTGCTCTTGCAAGAGGGTCCCCCTCTGGATGCTGGGATGGTGGAAAGCTCCCCTTGACCTCTGGCAGCAGAAGCATGGACATATGAACTAAAGACAGCCAATCAGATCCTCCCCTGAGACTTTTAAATCCAGACTGAACAATGTAATCAGAATCCCTTCTGGTGGGGCTGACCGCTAGGGCACCCAGTGGCCTGTGGCTTCGGTGGCCCCAGGGCCAGCAGTGACAATGGTGCGGCAGAGGGCCCCGGGCCCAGCTACCTGCAATTCATTTTGAAAGGGGGGAGAAGTATTGTAAATGACATTATATGATGTTAGTTTCGCAAGAAAGTTTCTACATCTTGCCGGCCTTTCCAGTGTTCCCTTTCCTTCTGTAGATTGTGTTTCCTTATCATTCAATCCACTTCCCTCACTCCCAAGGGACTCCTCTCTCAGGACGCTTGCCCTCCATCTCTTCGGCAGGTGTCCAGATGGCTCTGATTGCCTCTAAGAAGATGAAGCAACACCTCTCCAGCTTTTCTACTCCTCCCCCCCCCCACTCCATCCTCCTTCTGCCCACTTTATGCTCAAACTACGCCAACTCAGGGCAGTTGGTGCTCTTCTCCTTTAGCAGATGAAAACCCCAGGAGGAGTCTTTCTGTCACACACAGACGTGCTGGGGTTGAGAGCTGCCTCATACATTTTTCTTAAGGAAAAAAGGCCTTTGAGCAAACCGACATCGGTTGGCTTTTGTTGATTTCTTTTTCATTCCCTTCTTGAACTCCTCCTTTGCACCAGGCATGTGGTAGACTCCATGGGGGATCCTGAGGAAAAAACACATGTACGTAAATAAGAAAAAGAATATTGGGCTTGGCATTAGGAGACCTGGGATGGAACCCTGGTGTGGTCGCTCACTATCTGCCAGAACTTGGATAGGTTCCCTTACCTCTCTGAGCTTCGGTCTCCTTCTCTATGAAATGTGCCCATCCACACACATATTCTATGGGTTACTGGGAAGCTTAAAGAAGAGGGCATTTAAGCACTCATCAAAATCGCCGGTTCAAGGGAGACATCCCATAGAAATGTGTTTCTGTCCATTGAAAGCACCCCCCTGATGACAGAGCCCTAAAGGAAGATGCTCCATGTCTCCAATCACCCTAAGTTGGGGGGAGGGGGCAGGAGCTTTTGGGAGTCAGGGCACCTGGCAACGTGAGAAAAACCACTTGCAATTGTGTTAAATGTTGGTTTGCATGAGCCAAATATCTTTTTATGTTCTTGGCAAGAAAGCTTATAAAACAGAGCAGGGAGGGACCCTGAACAGCCAGCCTCATCAGCAGATGAGGGAGGGTGAGTGGAGGGAGGAGGGCGCCAGGAGAGAAGGGGCTAGAAAGAAGAGCTGAAAACAGCCATGGCCCATAACTGAAGGTTGTCTAAATAGTCCTCGAGTCCAGTTTCCCCGTGGCCTTAAGGTGTGTGTGTGGAGGGGTGCAAACACACTGGAAAGATGGTGTGGACCCCATGGGTGCTGGTGTCAGGACCTAAGTCCCAGTCTTGTGTCGAACACTGATGAGGTGAATGAACTGGGAGGGCCACCTAAGCTCTCTGAGCCTTCGCTTCCTGTGTGGTAATGAAGGGGAGAACACTAGTGCTTGCCTCACGGTGGTAAAAACAGTTAACAGGTGGTTCCTTTTTTTTAACAGTTTATTGAGATATAGTTCACATACTATAAAATTCACATCTACCTGGCTCCATATTTTCCTTGGACCAGCACTACAAGGGTGTGTTCTTTTCATGTCAAATAGCAGGAGCTGAGGAAGCTGAGCAGAGACATATGATGCCCCTTGGGGCCTCTTGGGTCATTCCTGCCCACACTCCACTGACCACAAAGCCAGTCACACGGTTACGTTGACATCAGTGGCAAGAGGTAGGAGGCTCGTGCTAATGGGAAGGGCTGCAAAGTCACATGGCAAAGGGTGTGACTGTAAAATTCTACTGCCGGAAGGATCTGAAGCCTGGTGAACAATGGCACGTCCTATGACTGAGGACAAGAAATGCCTAGACATGCAGGATGAGTGGGTTTTGGTCCCCCAGGGCTTCCCAGGAGCCCATGCTTTTCTTTCTTTCTTTCTTTTTTTAAAAGATTTTATTTATTTGACAGAGAGAGACACAGGGAGAGAGGGAACACAAGCAGGGGGAGTGGGAGAGGGAGAAGCAGGCTTCCCGCTGAGCAGGGAGCCTGATGCAGGGCTCGATTCCAGGACCCTGGGATCACAACCTGAGCCAAAGGCAGACGCTTAATGACTGAGCCACCCAGGCGCCCTGATGCTGCTTTTCTTACGACAACCAACTTCTGCTCTAGCTTCCTGCTCCTGAGGGCCCCACTTTCAGGTGGGGGACTGTGCTAGCCCAGCCTCTCACATAAGCTTTCTAGACCACAGTTCCTAGTTCCTGGCTCACCAGCTACCCTGTAGCCACTTCCTCTGAGGTTCTGCCAAGAGAATCAGGCCTTCCAAGAGGCTCAGGTCTCCTTCATGTGCAACAGGCTGCGGTCAGACCCCTTTGCTCCCGTTCCCAGGGGTCCAACTGACTTCAGACCCCTTTCTCCTGTTCAGTCTCCCAAAGACAACTTTCTCATGCTGCTTTCCTGCACAATAGGGCCTGATGATACATCTGGCAGAGAGCAAAGACCCACATAGCCAGGCCCTCAATTCACAGAAAAGTCTGTTTATCTTTCCTGGGGTAAGACAGAGGCTCCAATAGTGAAAATTCAGAACTCAGATTAGCTTTTCAAAGGGTGACCTTTCCATAGTTGACATTCTCAATAAATGCCCCTGCAAAATTGCAATTGATTGAGCTTAAAGCAAAATCCTGAAAGGTTTGGTCAACATTTTGGTGTAAAGAACCTTCTGGGCACTCCAATATTGCCAGTCTGCTTAGTCTGCTTCCATTAGTAATGTGAATAAGCATTTTCTTGGGTACAGCCCAGAGTTAGCACCAATTATGAAAACTATGCAGAAGCTGGTTGAATGAGGAGCTGGTTAAAACGGCTTTCTTCACTAAGAGCTGTTGTCTCTCTGTCACCACCTTTTCTCCCCATGGAGATTGTTTCATTGTGGTCTTTGCAGGCTGATTTCTAAACATCCCGCCTTTCAAGAAGGTGACAGAAAACAAGCCACAAGTGCCTTATGAAGTTAAACATTCACTTATAACCCAGGAATTCTACTCCTGGGCATTCTTACTCCAGCAAATGAAACTTCTACCCACCCCCCACAAAGATTTGTACATCAGTGTTCATAGCAGCTTTATTCTTTAAAAAAACAAAGATTTATTTATTTATTTATTTATTTATTTATTTATTTATTTGAGGTGGGGAGGGGCAGAGGGAGTGGGAGAGAGAATCTCAAGCAGACTGCCCGACGCCAGGCTCAATCCCATGACCCTGAGATCATGACCTGAGCTGAAACCAAGTGTTGGAGGCTTAATCGACTGAGCCATCCAGGCGCCCCAGCAGCTTTATTCTTAATAGACAAAAACTGGGAGAACCCAAATGTCTATCAACAGCTGAGTGGATAAACAGACTGTGGAATATACATACAATGGAAAACTCTTCTGCAATAAAAAGGAAGGACAGCCAAAATATGTGACAACACAGATGAATCTCACAGATATTATGCCGTGTGAAGGAAACCAGACACGGAAGACTATACTGCATAATTCCAGTATTACAACACTGTTTTAGTCAGTCCGGGCTGCTCTAGCAGAATACTATAGACTGGGTGACTTACAACAACAGAAATTTATTTCTCACAGTACTGGAGGCTGGGAAGCCCAAGATCTAAGTGCCAGCAGATTCCATGTCTGGTGAGAGCCTGTATCCTGATTCAGAGACGGCCATCTTCTTGCACCTTCATAGCCCAGGCCCTCGGAAAGGCACATACACACAGGACACAGGGGTGTGCATCTCTCTGGGATTCATTTTATAAGAGCACTAATCCCACTCATGAGGGCTTCACTTCCTGAAGTCCCCACCTCCTAATACTCTGACATCAGGGGTTAAAGTTTTAACATATGAATTTTGAAGGACACAAACATTGAGTCCTCCCAGACACTCTGGAAAAGAGAAAACCAACCAATGATGAAAGAAGTCAGAACAGGTGGAATGGATTGGAACGGGGCAATAAGGAACTTTCTAGGTGATAGAAATGTTTTATATCTTCATTGATGTGGTAGTTCTATTGTGTATATATCTAGTTGTTAAAACTCATCAAACTCCATTGTTAGATTTAAGCATTTCATTGTATATAAATTATACCTCAATAAAAAATACTTTTTAAAAAACCAGGCTATTTCCTCAAGTCTTCTAAGAGAAAATTTAGGAGATCCATGTTCTAGACATTAATGGGGACATTGGTGACCTTAGAGCTGAAAAGGTGGTTGGCAACATGGGGTCAACAGCCAACTGGCCACATTTTCACTTTGTATCATCACTTAATCATTTATGAAAAACAATTTCTGAAAATGGAGTATGAGGCCCGTCCAATTAGGTTCTTAAAATAATTTTGCAAGTGGATCTCAGGTTCTGCTCAGTAAACTCCAAACATCATGAGGGGTGGCTTTTATGTCAAGGTCCCATGATGCTCCGTTGCTGAGGAGCAGGGCTTGTCCAAGCCCTCCGACCTCGGGTCTGAAGAGCCTGTGATGTATGGGTCAGATAGAGCACCTCTCCGGCCCAAGGGGAAACATGATTTTCTGAAGATACCTCAGAGTTGGAGAATTCTGGTCGCGGGGGTGGTAGGAGCTCTGGGCTAGGGGTCAGCATGCCTGCAGTGAGACTTTGCCCTTCCAATAACCTGTCCTGGCCAGTAAGTACATCCACGTAGGAACCTGCTGACATTCAACCAGAGGGAACAGTGCTGTGACCTTGGACAAGGCTTTTGTAGCTTCTCCTCTAATCTCTCCAGGGCCTCGGGACTCCTAGAACAGGACGTTCGTTAGGACTCTGCCTTGACCAAAATCCTTTCTAATCCCCACGCTGCTGTCCCTGCCAGGAAAGGCAAACATCTCCCTTGTGCTGAAGGTCTGGCTTTGTTTGATGTGGCCTGGGACTGAACCAGGCCATGCCTTTTCCCCACTTTTTCAACTAGACAAGCTTTTTAAACACAGAGCTATACTGGAAAACACACACACACACAATGCAAGGGAAGCCGAGAGCCCCTTCTCCCTCTTTGTCAAATTGTCTTTGGAATGCGCTTCCCTTCCCACTCTTCAGAGGCAGGGAGCCCTCTCCAGCGGGGGGCATCACTGGGTGCTGTCAGTTGCCAGGTGGTCCCAGCCGGTCTCCTGTTCACTCAGCCCCCTGGGACGGTCACGTACAGTGCACTGCAAGGGATTGGCTGAAGGAGGGTCGCCTTCATTCTTTTCTCCTGGCCACTGTCTTCTGAGTCTCATGCAGAATGCTGGGCGCAGCCCTTTCCTACCGCAGGCACTCGGAAAAGCACATCCACACACCCATGTGGTACTGAGCAGCCGTTCATAAATTCGTTCTCCACCAAGGATGTACAGAGGCCCTATGTGCCAGACGCAGTGCTGACCCTCAGGATAGGGCAGTGAGCAAGATTACCACCTAGCACACAGAGCTCCCTGCTAACACAGTGCTCACGGGCAGACAGAGAAGTCAGAAGGCAATTCCGGTAGAGTGGCCCATCTCACCACAGAGGAAGTGCGGCAAGAGTGTAGAGTGGGGACACTGACTCAGACTCGGAGGATTCAGGAAGTACTTGCCCAAGGGGCCTGTGTTCTAAGCTGAGATTCTAACAATAAGGTGTTCAAGTAAAGAAGGATGGGAAAGAAGTTATCTTAGAAAAAGGAACAGCGTGTGCCAAGACCCAGAGGCAAGGGAGAAACTGGTTCATTCAGAGTGAAAAGGAATGTCTCCTATTGGATGCTTAGAGCAGAAGGGAGAAGGGGAGGGAAGCCCCTCAGCTGACAGGTTTCCAAAGGCAGCGGAGTCAGTAAGGCAAGATCACGGGCTCTGGGGTAAGGCTGCCTGGAATGAATCTTGGCTCTACCACTCCTAGTTGTGTGACCTTGGAAAAGTCATATGGCCTTCTCTACCGCAGTAGAATCATTGTAGCACTCACCTCTGAAGGAGGAGGGAGACAGATATTGCAGGTAGCCGAGAACTACTTGCTGTGTGATGTGTTCATTCACATCAACCCTGATTGAGCTCCTAAACCCCTCTAGCAAGTCAGGAGTGGTTCCAGAATACACAGCAGGCTATAATTACAGTAGGTCAACCAGCTGTTACCCTTAAAAGAAAGGCTCAATATCAAATAAAAATGAAATCTGGCATCTTAATCACCAGGATAACCACAGTTCTCTCTCAAATAGCATTTTAAAAATTGCAATGTAGGGGGCGCCTGGCTGGCTCTGTCGGTGGAGCGTGCGACCCGTGAACTCGGGATTGTAAGTTCAAGCCCCATGTTGGATGTAGGGCTTACTTAAAAAAATAAAAATAAATCGTTAAAAACTGAAAAATAAATGAAAATTGCAATGTCATGTCCACACATTTGCTTTGTTGAAGTCTTAAAACTTACCTGGTGTACGGGGCAGAATGTCCTCCTTTTTACAGAAAATGAAACAGAGGCTTCTCGCCTGGAAAGTCTGGGGCCTGGAAGAGATCAGCTCTTCTGACTCCTCCATCCTACATGGCCTGGTAAGCCTGACTCCATCCCCCTGCAGCCATACCCCTGTGCCAAGCCCAATAGGACAGCAGTCCCTGCTTCCTGGGCACGCACTCACCACCATGCACACACACGCACACTGGCCCTCAGGGCTCATCAGCCACCCGGGAGGTTGCCAAGTTGCCGAGACATGGCTGTGTGGGGCTGGATGTGTGACAACTACAACCAACGTCTTCTCTTTAAGGGTGTCCCGGACACAGCAGCTTTCCAGCACTCCCCCCACCTATGTCTGGGACATGTCACTCTCTGATCTCAGCAGTCTCCTCAAAGAACAATAGTGTTGGCACAGTTCCTACCCTGCTGGACTGATACATGGGTGTGGGATTCTTTCCTATGTTAGTTTTATCTCCTGCGTTAAGCCCTTAGGGTGGTGAATTCTGTCTTCTGTTTTTCTGGTATCTACAAGGCTCCCCGCCTAGTGCCAGGCTCGTAGTTGTTACTCAATAACTACTTGCTAATCACACATTAGTAATAGGTAAATACACACTTATGGGTATGTGTCCCTATATTGTGGTGTCAAGGGAATGTGGTTAGTCATCAGAAGGTTGCTTGGGAACAGTGAAAAATAGGCAAAAAGAGTTGGCCTTGAGCCATTATTTCATAGTCTTGGTCAAGGATGGGTTAGTAAAAGGAGAATTTATCTAAGGATATAAGGCAACCTCTGGGAACACAGCTGTGAAAGCCAGGGCTCCTGGGACCTGATGGAGGAAGGCAGGGCTTCCTCCACTCTCTTCTTCCAATTCTTCCCTCCTACCTTTCTTCATCTTTGTTTCTCTTAGCTTTTCCTGCTGGCTTTTGATATCTCCTGCTTCGAAATAACCCATTGCTTCGGGTTACCATGTTACCAAAACCAGCTTCAGCTCTCCAGGGTCTTACAAGTCCAGTGGCCCACAAAACTGCAGTGGTTTCTGTGTCTCTTACTGTAAATGCCTGAGAGAGTCGAATTGGCTCAGCTTGGATCTGTTCTTCCCTCTGCTCCAATCAGTTGTGTCACAAGGGGTGGGTTCCCCCCAGAAACATGGCCACTCTGGCTGCCCCTTCTTCTGGAGGGGTGCTGAGCACTTCCCAAGTGAAGGGTCTCAGCTGTGCATTCCAAAGCTGCTGAACACACTCCATTCCCAACTACACGGGCTCTTTTCTTTCATGCAGATGTTGACCAAGGGCCATTTATTTCAACATGCATTTTTTTGGCTATCCTGTACCTTTTCAGACTACGTTAGGCCCTGGAAAGGGAAAGGAAATTTTGAAATATACGGATTCTGACCTCCATGATCTGTTTCTAGTGGTAGGGGCTTACCCATTGGGCCCAAGGTCTAGGTAGAAGTTAGAATATGGAATAGGTACAATAATTTTAGGGGCAGAAATATAGGAACACAAGCTTGAAAGATGGGCCAACAAGAGAGGATCAAAATCAGCCACTATCTTCAATGATCAGATTGACAAATGTTAAAAAGAATGACAACACCCAATGTTGGGGCAGGAGATGAAGAATCAGGCACTGTCATCTACCGCTGATGGTAGCAAAGAAATAGACCAATACTGCTGTAGGGTTTCTGGCATTCTCTGCTACAATAGTAAATGTGTATCTCTTATAAACACCAATTCTAGGTTCAGGAATTTATCTTATGTAAATAATTAAGAAAGAGTTCAAGAATGTTTGCATGTGAATGTGGTGGTGTTCACAAGAGAAAAGGGAGGGAAAAAACCAAGCTTAAATGGTACACAAGCTTGCTTACGTAAATTATAACATAATAGAATATCATAAAACAATTCAGAGAATGATATTGCTGTGTTTTGGCATGGAAAGGCGGGGTGGGGGGGAACACATGGTAAAAATAGCCATTCACATAGGAACTGATTATATAAAATTGTTCACATTCATATCTGTGGACACGAGGCACAGTCTGGAAGGAATTACTAATATGCTAAGGGAAAGCGGAGAGTTCAAGTGATTGCTACTTTTGTCTATATTTTCTGCATTGTTTGAATCTACATTATTATCTGTTTTCATAATCAGAAGTTTGATAAAGCTAGGTCTTTTGTCTTTTTTTAAAATAAACTTAATTTTAGAATAGTTTTACAGAAACTTGAAAAGGTAGTACAGTGTTCCCGTACATCTTACGTACACTGTACATAAGATTCCCAGTTTCCCCCTAGTATTAACTATTGACATTAGCACGGTATACTTGTCACGATTCATGAACCAATACTGATGCATTATATTAACCAAAATCCATGCTTTATTCAGATTCCTTCAGTTTTTACTGAATGCTCCACCTCCTTGAGGATAAACTGTCTACATTAACTGTAGGGCTCTTCTGCATGGGGGATTTGTCTCTTGTCCTCCATTTATTTATTTATTCAATTGTTTAGTTTTACCATTGATAGTCATTGATAGTCATTGCCTCCTTTGAGTTATAATCCCATGTTACTTTAATTCTTCTATTGCTCAAAATAATTTGTTCTGCTTTGGGCCATTGGGAACTCTTTGAGTTGGCTCCAGAGCCTCTGAGACATATTCCCATCAAGGTGGGTCTGTATTATGCATGTGTGGCTTTCTTTTTAAAGCATTTCTTTACTTTCTGGCATACTCTGGGTACTCCAGCGTCATCTTGCGTCTTCCCCGCTCCAATCCTAGAATCAATCTCTCCTCCAAGGAGCCCTGCTTCCTTTCATTGGAAGATGGTATTAGAAGCCAAGATCTATGCACTAGGTGCATAGGTAAAGGGTGCACATAGTAAAGTGAAGTCGAGTCAGCAGCCATGGTGGCAGACAAGGAAGCCCTGTGGCAGAAGGAGGGTCCCCATGAGAAGGGTGGGCAGGGTTAGGGACTGTCCCTGGGAGAAGGGCCCACTGGGGCTCAGTCAACACAGGAGACTTGCAGAATAAGAACAGTCAGCCTGGCCCTGCCCTGACCCCATCTCAGGGTTCCTTCTGAGTGGTCAGTGGGTTAGGGGAGGAGGGAGGATCCCTCTCCTTCGCTCTAGACTCCAGGGCCACTGTGGGTGATCCTGTTCAGGGCCCGACGGCCCCCAGGTCCTGCCCATTCTGATATCCTAGGTCAGATCTTGTTTGGCAACACCTTTGGGGTAATGTCCAGGCCCGTGTAGGTGGTGGCTACTGGGCACTCTCTGGCTGCCAGGCAGCACTTTCAGACTGGTCCAGACTTGAAGACATTCTGGCCCAGGAGCCTTGAAGAGGCTTCCAGCACAAAACCTGGGAGGCAGCGCTCCTTCTTGCAGCATCCCCTGCAGTGGGGCTGGGGCACAGGACCAGGTGGCTCGCTGACACACACATCCCGGCCAGGTGGGGAGCTGGTCTGGAGGGGCAGTGCAAAGGAGAGGTGCAAGCTGACCCCTGCTGAGCCCTGCCTGCCTGCGGGTTGCTCACAGAGCTGGCTTGGGGACCCAGTGTTGGCTGCACTCAGAAATAGGATTTACTTATATGGGCCATGATTGTACTTTTAAAAAATTATTCTTAGTTTATCTGAATTTAAACCTCTACTAGGCGTACTATATTTTATCTGACAGCCTGAAGGAGGAACCTGGCCTAAGGACTGTCTCAAGCCACAGCAAGGTCAGGGGAGACTGTGCCCCCCAGAGTATCCTTTCCTAAATCACCTATCATGTCATCTCTTATCTAGATTTTTTTTTTTTGCCTGAAATCTTGAAAATATACAACATAAGCTTCTCCAGCTGATAAAAGACAATCAGAAGTACCAGCATTTGATTTGTCCCAAGGTAGGATTAGGGACGCTAACTGTGTCATGTACTCTCGGTCCCAAGCACAGGACTGGGAACTCACTGCCAGAGTGACTTCCAAAGGGCAACATCCAAGGCGCTGAGGCATGCACATCAAAGAGTTTGGAAAAGCCAAAGAGGGCTCTTGAAGAGAGAATCAGGAGCTGGTCTACCACGCTGACCAGATGAAGAACAGGAAAGTTGAGAAAGTAGCAAATGGTCTGGGACAATGGGAAATATGGACGACACGGGCCAATACTCAGCTAGATTTGTACCCTTCCTACAGTATGTGCTGCTCAGTGGTAGGATGACCCCTCTTCTAGCCCCATCTAAACGACATTATTGAGACAGCTGATAACTTTTCCTGATTAATCATGCCTTTCTCAAATGAAAGCAAGACATGAGAGCAGACATAGCAAACATGGCATGGAGCAATTATCACTGGTTGATAACTGTACTCTTTCCCATTGGCTTAAGACACTGTGTCAGAATCATTATCGGCATTCCACTCTGTACTTACTGATCCAGATAAAACCCCTATTCCATTCCTGCTTTACAGCTGCTTGTCCCATTCCTATCTACTGTCCGATCCCCAAGCAGTACTGGGCGACTCCTCAAGTCAAATGGCCCTGTATTTGTGAGGATTTTTATTATCTTTGTTTTTTCTCTCAAACTAGTCAAGTGGGCTTGATGCTGCTGAGCAAGTTTGCAAGTTGTTTTATTCTATTCCCTCTTCCCTGAAAGTGGAGCCCTGCAGGGAAGGCATCATAGGGCTGAGACAGGTAATGGAGGCCCGGGAGTGATCCTAGGAATGCTTCTTATCTGCAGCCTGAATCACAATGCTGGAAGGTGAACAACAGGCTTGTGTTTGCATGTCCAGCTTTTCTGAAAGTCAGAGGAAATGTTATTGTGGCCATTATCAATCACACTGGGGTATGCTGAGATGACTAAAATCCAACTTTGAAATGTTCTGTATTGTCATGCCTAGACTCTCTATCTAAATTGTTTCTGCTTTGTATTGCATACTTTATTTGCAGCATACCTATCACTTGCTCTGAAAGCTTCACGTCCACCTTTGATCTGAAGCGTTAGAGTTCTGGAGAAAATGAGGAAAGGAATGTTAACCTGTTTAGCACTGGGCTTGACGCGGAAAAGGTGTTCGGTAGATGGTAGCAATGTTCATTCTCTTACGTTAATTTTTGACAAGTAAACATTTTCAAAATTGTACCTAAACCAGAAGTGTTAGAAGAAACAAGTAGCAGTCACACTCGAGACTCCTGTAGAAAGATTTTTAAAAGAAATAATAATTATGAGGTGCCTGGGTGGCTCAGTCAGTTAAGTGGTCAACTCTTGGTTTCAGTTCAGGTCATGATCTCAAGGTTGTGAGATGCAGCCCCCCTGTGGGCTCCATGCTCAGTGGGGAGTCTGCTTGAGATTCTCTCCTTCTCCCTCTGCCCCTCCCCCCACTCTCTCTCTCTCTCTAATAAATAAATAAATCTTTTTTTTTCAAAAAAAAAAAAAAAGAGATAGTAATTATTGTCCAGAGTTTCCACCTTAGCACTTTTGACATTTTGGGCTGGATAATTCTTTGTTGTGGGGGGGTTGTCCTTTGCATTGTAGGACATTTAGCAGCATCCCTGGCTCCACCCACCACATGCAATTTGCACCCCCTTCTCAATTATGACAACTAAAAATGTCTTCAGATATTGCCAGATGTCCCCTGGGGGGCAGGAAGGTACAAAATCACCTACAGTTGAGAGCAACTGATCACTATCAAATCCTCTGTATGAATTGTAACAGAGGGGAACAAATTTTATGGTCAACCACAACTATCTTATAAAGGAAGAAATCTGTAATGAAATAGGCCTGTTTGTTCAGCTCTGGTCACCTGATAGGTTTGGATATTTCAGGTCAGCTTGGAGCTGAATTTGTCAGCAGGCAGCCCTCCAGAAGTGATTATTCCCAGCAGAGATGCAAGAGAAGCCCTGCCAATGCAGAATACTCAGAAATGCTAGATATAATATTTCTTAAAACATCTTTTTAAATGTAGGGTTAAAGTAGTGGAAAGTAAGAGAAATCTTCAGAGGCCCAAGATGAGAAAGCCCAAATACAGAGAAGCAAATGCTGAAGTCAGGATTTACCCTGAAGATATCTGCCAATCCTTGGGGGCCTAGAGCTGGGTTTTGATAGGTCTTGTGTACTGGGAACATGAGCCAAACTCCGGGTCTTCTGTGGGATAGGAGGTAAGGTTAGTGACACTTTCCTCAAGCTCTGAAAAGTAACTCTCTCTTTTACTCTGAAAAGTAATACTCTCAATAGGTGAACTAGAAAAAAAGCTCCAACCCTCAAAGTTCTAAGACTTGGCTCTAAATGAAATAGAAAAAAAGATCTCCTTTGCTAATTCTTTTTAAAAATACTTATTTATTTATTTATTTATTTATTTATTTATGAGAGAGAGAGAGAGCATGAGCGGGAGGGACAGAGGGAGAGAGAATCTCAAGCAGAGTCTGCGCTGAGTGGGGAGCCTGACGCAGGGTTCGATCTCACAACCTTGAGATCATGACCTGAGCCAAAACCAGGAGTTGGACACTTAAACAACTGCACCACCCAGGCGCCCCTCCTTTGCTAATTCTTAATCATAAGCCTGCTTACACATATTTTAGGGGCTGAAATTTATATTTCTTATGTAACTCCAAACTCAAAGCTAAAAATTCAATGTAAATTTTGTACCAGTTTGGTAGTATCCTATAGGCAACTGACAGAGGAAATACAAATCCTCCTGAGAGGAACAAAAGCTAACCCTACACGTCAAAACATCCCCAAAGATAAAGCTTCAAGAAATATGAGACAAAATAAACAAATCAGAGCATATTTTAGAGATAAAGTCACCATCAATTAGAGTCAGAAGAAACAACAAACTGCAGAATTATACCCCCCAACAAACAGATACAGAATGATTAGCTGCATAATATAAAACCAATATGTTTACTATGTTTAAAGAAGTAAAAAGAAAAACTAGGCAGTGTTACAGAGAAGTTAGAATCTATCAGAACTGACCAAGTAGAAAGGAAACAATGAAAGTGCTATTATTTGTAGGTAACATATTTATGTATGTATAAAATCCAAAGGAATCTTTGAACAAACCATCAGAATTAAATGAATTTATCAAGGATGAGGGATGCAAAGGTAATATACCAAAATCAACTGTACCCAGAATAGCCAAAATAATCTTGAAAAAGAACAATGTTGGAGGTCTCACACTTCTCAATTTTAAAACTTACTACAAAGATACAGTAGTCAAGACAGTGTGGTATTGGCACAAGGACAGACATATAGATCAATGGAATAGAATTAAGAGACCAGAAATAAATTCTCACATTTAATGTCAATTGATTTTCAACAAGGGTGCCAAAGCAACTCAATGGGAAAACAATAATCTTTTCAGATAACTGTGTTGGGACAACTGGATATCCGCCTGGAAAAAAATCAAGTTGGACCATACATACCATATACAAAGTAACTCAAAATGGATCAAAGACCTACATATCAGAGCTAAAACTATAAGGCTCTGAGAAAAAAACACAGATGTAAATCTTTTTGACCTTGAATTAGATATGACATTAAAAACACAAGCAACAAGAGAAAAAAATATGGGGTGCCTGGGTGGCTCAGTCGTTAAGCATCTGCCTTCGGCTCAGGTCATGATCCCAGGGTCCTGGGATCGAGCCCTGCATCGGGCTCCCTGCTTGGCAGGAAGCCTGCTTCTCCCTCTCCCACTCCCCCTGCTCATGTTCCCTCTCTTACTGTCTCACTCTTTCTGTCAAAAAATAAATAAAATCTTTTAAAAAAAGAGAGAAAAAAATATAAAAATAATACTTCTTCAAAATTTCAAATTTATGTGCCTCAAAGAACATAATCAAGAAAGTAAAAAGACAATGATATAATTAGAGAAAATTTTTGCAACTAATATATTTGATAAAGGGTTGTATCTAGGATATATAAAGAGCTCCTACAATTCAATAATAATATGACAAGTAACCCAAAATTCTTAAATGAGCAAATAAATCTGAATATACATTTCTCCAAAGAAGATATACAATGGCCAATAAGCACATGAAAAGATACTCAACATCATTAGCCATCAAGGAAATGTAAATCAATGCATGTATGTTCACCTAATTGATGACAAAGGTGAGACCTGCAAACAGTGGGAAAAGGAAATGACATTCTTTTCCAGGGCAATTGAATAGCCAAAGGGACAAAATAAATCTTGACCCCTACCTCACATCATTCACAAATTAATTCTAGGTGGACTGTAGGTCTAAATGGAAACAATTTTTAAAAATCATTTATTTGTTATTTTGGGGGGGCAGGGGCAAAGGGAGAGGGAGAGAGAGAATCTTAAGTGGGTTCCACACCCAGTACAGAGCTCAATGCGGGGCTCGATCTCACAACCCTGAGATCATGACCTGAGCTGAGTTTAAGAGTCAGACTTTTAACCAACTGGGCAAACCAGGCGCCATAAAAATTTTTTAGAATAGAACATGGGGTAGGCAAATATTTCTTACCATGACACAAAAAATAACTAATCATAAAGGGGAAAATGATAAACTGAACTACATTAAGATCAAAACCTTCTGTTCATAAAAAGGCACCATTAAAATGGTGAAAGGCAAGCACGAATTGGAAGAAGATATTTACAATATAGGACTCACATAGTAGATACAACATTCAGAGCCTCCTTAAAGAAAGTACCCACTGCTGAGCTGTGAAGAATGTGGTTAACTCACAACCTCCTACTGTTAGCTCCTTTAGGTCCACCCCAACTTTCAAGCCATGGACCATGCCAGTGGTCCTTGACCAATGATTAAGAAAGGCAATAATGACCAAGCATGTTTCCTGCAGAGTGTTCCCCAGCCAATGATAAACAAGGTAGTGGTACAGGAGCCTAGATATTTCCACCCCCACTCCTGGTGAGACTCCTCTAATGGGTAGCCTTTGCTCCAGACATCCCTGTTGGGCTGTCAGATACCTTCAGGTATTCACTGTAGTCTAATGGCTTCCCTACCCAATCCTGCTTCCTTTCCTTTTCTTTCTTTTTCCTTTTCTTTCATAAGTGTTACTCCACATTAAGCCTTTCACACCTCTAACTGTACCTCAGTCTCCACTTCCCAGAGAACTCAAATCAGTTCAACTTGTATCTGGAATATATAAAAAGAACCACTACAAATTAATAAGCAAAACTGCAGACAACACAATAGAAAAACAGGCAATATACTTGAATAGGCATTTCATAAAAGAGAATATCCAAATGGCCAATAAATGAAAATGTTCTTATATTAGTCCCCTGGGACTGCTACAACAAATTCCCACAACTTCCATGACTTAAAACAACAAAATTTATTTTCTTAGGTTCTGGAGGCTAGAAGTCTGAAATTAAGGTATTGTTGAATCACCCTCCTTCTTGAGGATCTGGGAAAGGGGAGAATCCATTCCTTGCCTTTTCTGGTTCAAGCCCTGTTGTTCAAGAGTCAATGATATTTAAAGTGTTGAGAGACAAGAAAACCACCAACCTAGAATTCTGTACCCTGCAAAATTATCCTTCAAAAATGAAGGAAAAATAGACTTTCTCAGGCAAACAAAATTGAGGGGTTTTTTTTGCCAATAGATTTATCTTGCAAGAAATGTTAAAAGAATTTCTTTAGAGAAAAGAAAAATAATATAAGTCAGAAACTTGGATCTACAAAAAGAATATTGAAAAAGGAATAAGTGAAGGTAAAATAAAAACTTTCATTTTTTTATTCTTAACTGATCTAACAGATAACGGTTCAAAATAATAATAGCAACCATACATTTAATTATGTATGTATATATATGAATGAATGACAGCAAAGATATAAGGGATGGGAAGGAAGACTTAGTATTATTTTATTACTATAAGGTACTTACATTGTGTGTGAAATATAGTGTTATTTGAAAGTGGGCTTGGATTAGTTGTAAATGTATATTACAATCTCCAGGGCAACTACTAAAAAAAGCAAAAAAAAAAAAAAAAAGCATAACTGATATTTTAAGAAAGAAGAGAAAATAGAATCATATAAAATGTGTAATTAAAATCACAAAAGGCAGGAAAAAAGTGGAAGACAAAAATAGGAACAAAGTACAAGGGCAACAAACAGTAGCAAATATGGTAAATATTGATCTGACTATATCAATGATCACTTTGGATGTCATTGGTCTAAGCGTACCAATTAAAAGACAGAGAACATCAGAGTGTATCAAAAAAAAAAAAAAGACCCAACAAATGTTATCTACAAGAAACCCACTTTAACTATAAAGACACATAAATTACAAGTGAATGGATGAAGAAAAATATACCACACGAACACTAATCAAAAGCAAGCAGGAGTAGCTATATTAATTTCAGAGCAAGGAGAGTTATCAGAGATATATGGACATTACATAATGACAAAGTAGTCAAGTCCCCAAGAAGACATAACAACAATCCTTAATGGACATACACCTAACAACAGAAAGTCAAAATATGTGAGGCAATGAGTGATAGAACTGCAAGGAGAGATAGATGAATCCACTATCATAGTTGGAAACTTCAACACCCATCTATCAGAAATGGACCAGTGGGCAGAAAGTCAATAAGGACATAGTTGAATTCAACGACACCATCAATCAACTGGATATAACTGACATATATAGACTACTTCATCCAACGCACATTCTTTTAAAGTTCATATGGAACATTCACTAAGAGAGACCACATTCTGGGCCATAAAACACAACTTAAGAAATTTAAAAGAATGGGGGCACCTGGGTGGCTCAGTCAGTTAAACGTCTGGCTTCGGCTCAGGTCATGATCCTGGGGTCCTGGAATTGAGCCCCACATTGGGTTTCTTGCTCAGTGGGTAGTCTGCTTCTCCCTCTGCCTCTTCCCCCCCACCCCTGCTCTTGCTCTCTCTCACTCACTTGCTCACTCTCTCTCTCAAATAAATAAATAAATAAGAAATGTAAGAGAATAGAAATTATATAAAGTCTGCTCTCAGACCATAATGGAATTAAACTAGAAATCAATAACAGAAAGATAACTGGAAAATCCCTCAAAGACATGGAGACTAAATCTTTTTTTTTTTTTTTTTTAAGATTTTATTTATTTATTTGACAGAGAGAGACACATTGAGAGAAGAGCACAGGCAGGGGGAGTGGAGGGGGGAGAGGCAGGCTTCCCGCTGAGCGGGGAGCCCGATGCGGGGCTCGATCCCGGGACCCTGGGACCATGACCTGAGCTGAAGGCAGACGCTTTAACGACTGAGCCACCCAGGCGCCCCAAGACATGGAGACTAAACAACACACTTCTAAATAACACATGAGTCGGGCACCTGGGTGGCTCAGTTGGTTAAGCGTCTGCCTTCAGCTCAGGTCATGATCTAAGGGTGCTGGGATTGAGTCCTGCGTCAGGTTCCCTGCTCAGTGGGGAGCCTGCTTCTGCCTCTCCTCCACTCTCCTGCTCTCTCTCTCTCTCTCAAATAAATAAATAAAATCTTAAAAAAAAAAAAAACGAAACCACATGGGTCAAAAAAGAAAATCTCAAGAGAAATGTAAAATTACTTTGAACTAAATGAAAATGAAGACACAATTTTTCAAAATTTGTGGGATGCAGCAAAAGCTGAGGGAAATTTATAGCACTGAATGTATATATTAGAAAAGAAGAAAGATCTAAAATCAATGATCGAAGCTTCCACCTTAGGAAACAAGAAAAAAAAAAAGAGCAAATTACATCCAAATAAGCAGAAGAAAAGAGAAAAAAAAATCAATAAAATTGAGAACAAGAGATCAATGGAGAAAATCAATGAAACCAAAAGCTGGTTGTTTGAAAAGACCACTAAAATTGATAAGCCTTTAACCAGGTTAACAAAGGAAAAAAGGAGAGAAGCTGCAAGTTACTAACATTAGAAATGAAAGAGTTGACATCACTACAGATCCTTCAGACATTAAAAGGATAATAAAGGAATACTGTGAAAAACTTTATGCCCACAAATTTGGTAACCTAGATAAAATGTCTTTCCTTGAAAGACACAACATGTCACTACCTACACGGGTGTTATAGTATAGCGTGGTATAAAAATAGACAATCTAAATAGGCCTAAAGCCAGTAAATTAAATCAATAATTAATAGAATAGGGCGCCTGGGTGGCTCGGTTGGTTAAGCGACTGCCTTCGGCTCAGGTCATGATCCTGGAGTCCCGGGATCAAGTCCCACATCGGGCTCCCTGCTCAGCGGGGGGTCTGCTTCCCCCTCTGCCCTCTTCCCTCTCGTGCTCTCTGTCTCTCATTCTCTCTCTCAAATAAATAAATAAAATCTTTAAAAAAAAATAATTAATAGAATAATTAACAGAAAATACCAGGCCCAGATGGGTTCACTGGTGAATTCTACCAGACATTTAAGGAAGAAATATCAGTTCTATACCATCTCTTTCAGATTATAGAAGCAAAGGGAATTCTTCCTTAACTTATTCTATGAGGCTGGCATCACCCCAATACTAAAACCAGACAAAGACATTATAAGAAAAGAAGGCCACAGACCAATATCTCTCATAAACATAGATGTAAAAATCCTCAACAAAATATTAGCAAATTGAATTTAACAATGTAGGAAAAAAATTATATAACAACCAAGTGGGATTTATCTCAGGTATGAAAGGCTGGTTCAACATTTGAAAATCAGTTAATGCAATCCATCACATCAACAAGCTAAAGAAGAAAAATTACATGAGCATGTCAATAGATGTAGAAAAAGTGCTTGACAAAATCCAACATCCTCTCATGATAAAAACTCTCAGTAAACTAGGAATAGAGGCAAACACCCGCAATTTGATTTAAAAAAAAAAAAAAAAAAGACCTCCAAGGCACCTCCAGCTAATGTCATACTTAATGGTGAGAAACTAGAAGGTTTCCCACTAGAATCAAGAACAAGGAAGTATGTCCCTTTTCACTACTCTTTTTCGACGTTGTACTGGAAATCCTAATTGGTACAATAAGACAAGAAAAGGAAATAAAGGGTATACTGGTTGAGAAGGAAGAACTAAAAGTGTCTTTGTTCACAGATAACATGATTGTCTATGGAGAAAATCTGAAAGAATAAAACTTAGCTGCAAACTTAAAACTGCTCTCAAGAAACTGGTGTTTTTAACAAATAGAGAGCAAAAATTAGAATGACAAGGAGAAACTGACTTATCCACCATCATAATAGGAGAGTTTAATCTTTCTGTAACTTACAGACCAAGTAGATAAAAAATGAAAATAAAAATAAAATCTGTAAGACTACTGATGACTTGATCAACACAAATAATGTTTGACTTACACAGAACTCTGCACTAATCAATTTAGGAAGAGATTCTTTTCAAGAATCCATGATATGTTTTGCAAAAATCGGCCACATACTGGTATGAAAAGCAAGTCTAAACCAAGTTCAAAGAATTGGACATACAGATCACATACAGATTCACAGAGATCACATTCTCAAACAGTGAAGTATTCAGTAACAACAAAAAATATATACATTTGGATATTGAAACATATAATCTAAACAACTCATGCCATGGTCAAAGGAAAACTAATGATCTGAGGCTCCAAACTTCCATGAGGTGAAACAGCTAATGAAAAATCTCTGATGGTAGAATGACTGAAGAACCTTTAAGAAAAGAGGGTCCAATGCTGAATTTAAAGCTGCTTTTACTTCTTCAGCATTGTCTGTGTTAAGAGGACCTCTCTTAGCTGATGCTCAAATGTCAATCATGTTTGGCCTTGCTTGTCATAGGTCCATAACTGAACCAGTCACTATGGATAGAGAGATGGAATCTTCTGATTGGCCATCCTGGGCTAGGTTCCACCTCTGTGAAAATGGAAATAGGGGTGGAAGTACTTTGACCCCTAGACCCTCTGAGACCACGTGGGGCCAGAAAAGAGGTCCCTCCTGGGAAGGAAGCTTGACAAACAAAATCACCCTTCTTCCCATAAATACAATTTTATAAAGACTTCTGAGGAGCATAATAAAATGACTCTACAAAAAAACCTAAAAACCAAAATTATGTCTAGTTGCCACACTCAGTCCAAAGTTCAGGATTTCTGGTGATGCATTTTCCCCTTTCATGAGGTTCCAAAGCAGCCTTTCATGGATTTGGCACGCTAGTGCCAAAAGATAAGTTTAACCACCATCACCACCACCCCCGGCATACCCAAGACCCAATGACAAAGGGACAGCAGAAATACTGCCATAAGTCTCCCATTCAGCAATGAGGAGAAAGAAAAATCATGCAAAGCGGCTCTAGTACATTCCATGTTCTGCAAGGTAGGAACAAAGATAGACCCAGACAGTCTTCTGGGTCAGACAACCCAACTGCCCCCTTCCTACTAATTGCAAAGAAACCCCTTGCTTTGGGATTTCCATGGCCACTTTTGAGTAAGGTGTAGGGAAGCCTCCCCATTTAATGGCCACTTCCTTTCAGAATAATTGTTGGGCCTCAGGCTGCTATGGGATTTACGCAGTCACACACCACTGTTCACCAAGCTTGAGATTTTCTGGATTTATAATATCCCCACAATCCTAGTGAGAAGCTCTTCTATTTGAGTTTACAAACTCTGTTAACTAGTAACTAACTCCGGAAGTCTATTCCTGGTCATGGTCTTTGAACTGGACTTCCCCTTAAGGTTTCTGACTCAGAGATAATCATGCCATGGGTCAAAGGCCATGACCATGACCAGGGGAAGTCCCAAGCACGACCCAAGTTTCTTTCTGTTTCCCAGCCCTTTGGCCTTGTGTTCAAATTGAAGGCTCCCTTCTAGACTTGAAGTGGGAAACAGCTAATCTGACACCTGCCTCCAGTCTGCATCCCAGTGCCTGGTGGGAAAAGAGAATTTAACTCCAATTATGGTTAGATCTAGGGGTGGATCCAGCTATAGGTCTAGCTAGATCTTGAAGCTCAAATATACTCTCAAGGCTCTGTCTCTTCTCCCTTTTCAGCTCTGCTTACCTCTGCGTGGCCTTATGCTAAATGAGGTTGTGTCCATATGATAGGAAAGATAGCCTCTGGAAACCTCAGATTTACACCCTTTGAACTTAGCAAATAACTAAAAGGACAGCTTATCTCTCTCCCCATATCAATCTGAGGCCCATCTTGAGTTACATAGCCAGGCCTGTAGTCATGTGGGTGGGGCATTTTGGTCAGCTTGAGCCAGGTGCCCACATCACTGTGATGGGGGTAAAAGATAGGGCTGGGTACTATGCTTGGCAGGTCTGTAGGGACTCTATGGAGTGGGGTGAAATGCTTCAAAGGAATGGACATCAAAGACAAGAAAGGTCCACAATAGAGGGGCAAGAGAAAATGAAGGCCAAATAGTGGGATACAGCATGGCAAGTAACTCTGCACAAGTATTATAAGGGACCTCCAATCTGCCTCCAAGTTTCTAGATGATCAAAGCCAAGAGGGAAAAGATCAGTGATGCAAACCAGATGCCCGCTGAGATCTCCAGACCCAGGGGAGGTCCCAAGCATGACCCAAGTTTCTTTCCGTTTCCCTGGAGGCTTACTTTCTCAAGGTTCTTGATCTCACAAGGGGGATCTGTTCCACACCATCTGGCTTCCAGATGTGAGGCTTACCTTTCCTTTGACATCTACAAAAGACTCCATTCACACAAAGTAGTTAGTGAAGATTTTTACAGGAAAACAGGATTGGATGGAGGTTGGTCTTCAAATGTCCTGTGGCTCCTTGGATGGGCGGAACTGTGCTCCCCCCAAAACTTATGTGTTGAAGTCCTGGGGCGGAGCAAGATGGCGGAGGAGTAGGAGACCTGGATTTCGTCTCCTCTCAGGAATTCAGCTGGATAGGGATCAAACCATTCTGAACACCTACAAACTCAACAGGAGATTGAAGAAAAGAATAGCAACAACTCTCTGAACAGAAAAGCGACGACTTTCTGGAAGGTAGGACGTGCGGAGAAGTGAATCCGAGGCGATATTCGGGAGGATAGACGGCGGGGGAGGGGCCTCCGTC
>NC_138378.1:87438920-87585061 GCF_054177405.1 Leptonychotes weddellii
GCCCCAGTACCTCAGAATGTGACTGTATTTGGAAATAGGCTCTTTAAAGGTGAAGTTCAAGTAAGGTGATTAGGGTGGCCCTAATCCAACATGACTGATGTCTTTATGAGAAGAGGGGATTAGGACACCGACATGCACAGAAGAAAGACTGTGGGAAGACACAGGGAGAAGGTGGCCACCTGCAAGCCAGCCAAAGAGGCTTTAGAAGAAACCAACCCTGCCCACATCTTGATTTTGGACTTCCAGCCTCCAGAACCGAAGGAAAATACATTTGTGTTGTGTAAGCCCCCCAGTCTGCGGTGCTCTGTTATGGCCGCCCCAGCACGCAGCAAACGCCTGTGCCCCTGGCCTTCACCTCACTGGCCACCTCACAGACCCCTCTTCTTACTCCTCCCCTGGCACCTCTCCTCCTTCTCAGAGGTCAAATCCCCCTCTTTGACTCAATAGTGTGCCTTACCCTGAGTTGCTTGGCGTATAAAACCACCCAGTTCTTGGGCGTCTTACCCCCATGCTTTCAGCTTCTCAAAATATTTTCCCAAACAAGGACTGTTGCCTACCTAAGAAGAATTCTGCTACCAGCAATTAAGACCAAAATATGTCCCCTCGTTTTAGCACTGTGCTTGTGATGAAGACAATCCCTGTGTTAGACAAGGGTCCCTATGATCCTCACATAAGGGAAACTGAGTCAGGTTCAAGGCATCCACTACAACATGCCCACAATAAACCCAAGCATCTCAAATACATGGCCGAGGCCAAGCACCCAAGGGCAGTGATAATGAAAGCAAGTGGGATACTTTGAGGGAAAGTCAGTATTCAAAAAAAGGAGTCCAGGAGCATAGCCTTTATTAGTCTGGCTCAGTCAACTCTAAAGGAGGAGATAGCCTGCATATTCTCCAGGTAATCCTCTGTGAACGTTATTTCTCAAGGGTTAAGATTAGGGTTGGTGGCAGAAGTTCTAAAAACCTCATGAGGCCACAGCATGGTGGCATTCCTGCTGTAGATTATGCAGATCTATATAATTTTAAATTCAACCAAACTGTTGATAAGGCAACATACCATTATTGTGCCCATTTTACATTTGGGGAAATTGATGATCAGCTTGGTTCAGTAAGGTCAAGGTCAGAGCCAAAGTTTATGCCCTGGTCTATTTGATGCTGAAGTCTCAAAGCTTTTAAATTTAGTTCTTGATCTCATTCCTACTTAGTTTGAAAAGCATATATATTGTGGCTAAGAGCAGAGGTTGGCTTCAAATCCTGGCTTTATTATTTAGTAGATTTTCTGTTAGTTACTTAACCATTCTGTGCTTTCGTTTCCGTAACTGTAAAGTGAAGATTGTAATAATATTTTTCTCAGAGGGTTGCTGTGATTTTAACTGAGCTTTGAACACTGTCATGTGGTAGATAATCAATGCACTATTACCATTCTTCTCTAGTTAGAGCTTCTCACCTCTGTCTTACCTTCAGCAATGGATATGTAGTGGGCACCTAGTTTGATGCTAAGCTCAGCCCCTGCCTTCAGGCTGCCTTAGTGGGTGGCAGGGGGATAGCTGAGTCAACAGCTGGGGCACTGTATCCCCAGTGTGGGCGGTGAGTACTATTATAGAAGCTGGGCCAGCGGGCTTCAGAGAACAGAACAGCCAACTGCCTGGGGGGAGGAAAAGGTGCTCCGGATCTAGGAGAATGAGTAATGATTTTCCAGGAGAGGTGTCATCGTCAGGAGCTGGGGGTAGGTGGTGTTGGGGGGGGCGGGGATTTAGAACCATTCTGAGCAGTTTATTGGAACCAAGGGTGTTTGGGGCTGGGGATGTAATGGCTGAGATCCGAGAGGCTTTTCAACTGCAGGGATGGCTCAGACTTGTGTTTTAAATAGTTCTGGCTAGCATGGGTGGGGGGTGGTCAGTAGGATAAGGGAGGCCGGCTAGGCATCTATTGTCTAGAAAGATTGCATTCAGATCCCAACATGCCTGGGCACGAGTTCTTTGGGAGCTCATAGGCTGAGCGTGCCAGGCTGTGGTGAGGAGCAGGAAGGGTCCATCCTGGGCGGCTAGGCACGAGCTCCCCGGACTAGTTCCATCTGCCTCCGTTTACTCTGTGAGGGATGTAATGCTCCGGAAAGAGCCTCAAGGCTTCGTGAGGCCTGAGGCTGGCATAAGTGAGAGAAGGATCAGATCATCTGACCCTGAGCTTTGGAGCCCGACTCAAGAGAGCTGAAAGAAATACGTAACTCTTCAGCGCCAACAGTCCACCTGAGAGATGGCTGCAGTGTTGCTGATTAAGAGCAGGGAGTTTCCTACATTGCAGCCAGCACAGGTCCTCTCGAAGTTTCACCGGCCCCTCCGGGAGAATTAACTACCACGAGATCAACCAGAGCCTGGTCGTGCACCTGCTCCTTTCCCTCAGCAGAAATGCTTTGTGACACGCGAGCAATACCGAAGAGTGAGAAGTTTTCAGACTCACTGTACACGTTAAAGTGGTAAAGTTTCCAAGAAATCCTGCTGTTGGGGAAATAATCTAGTAAAAAGTTGCCAAATCAAAGAAAGGAAGGAAAAGAAGGAGGGAGAGGAGGAGGATTCATCCTCGGGAGTCAGAAGTGAGCAGCCAGCACCAGCCCCCCCTCAGCCTAAGCACACCCCCAGCCTGCTGCCTGGCCTTGGAGCCTCCCCGTCCGCTGGGTCTGACCCCTCACGCCCCTGAAGGAATCTTTGTCACCCTTTGCTGGCCAGCCTGCGTTCCTGACGCAGCCTTCCTGCCGCTGGGTCTGCCCTGCCCGGATCTGGTGTCTTCTCTCCGGCCGCGTAACCTGAGCCAACCTCCAGGGTGCCCCTGCCACTTTGGCCAGCATCTGTGCACACTCCAGTGAAGCCCACCTCCTTGTCACTCAGGTCGTCCCTCTGGACACTGGGCATCAGTGAAGGCGAGCCTAGGGGCGCCATGTTACTTGGTAGACCTAGGGAAGTCCCTCTCCAAGGCTGGCTGCACAAATACAGCTGCTTATCATGAGCAGCTTGTGGCGGTGGGTCCTTTCTCTCACATCTTTTGTTTCTTTCCAAAGCGCCCAGCACAGAGCCAAGCGCAGAGGAACCGTTTGACGAAAGCCATGGGAATGGAACTGTTTGCCACAGAGCACTAGCATCTTTTTGGCAGGGTGTCTGCTTCGCTTCTAGGGGGAGCCCTCTGCCGGGCAGTGGGGGGCTTGTGGCGGTGGTGGCCGGGCTCCAGGGTGAGAGCCAAGCCCCAGGGCGTGTGATGAGAGCCAAGGCAGGGAAAGCAAGCTCCTTCCTGGTTCTACTCCCTTCTACTCTCCCACGGGCACACACTCCTGGGGGGCTGCCCTCCCGTTCCACAGAGCACCTCTGAGGTCTCCCGGCCAACCTATCCGTTGTCCGTCTGCACAGGGGCAGGGAAATCCTGGCGTCCGCGGCCAGAGTGTCACTTCGGAGCCCAGATAGAAAATGCCAAGAGGAGCTCTAAGAAATTATTGCTGCTTGGGGCGCCTGGGTGGCTCAGTTGGTTAAGCGACTGCCTTCGGCTCAGGTCATGATCCTGGAGTCCCGGGATCGAGTACCGCATCGGGCTCCCTGCTCGGCAGGGAGTCTGCTTCTCCCTCTGACCCTCCCCCCTCTCATGTGCTCTCTCTCTCTCTCTCTCATTTTCTCTCTCAAATAAATAAATAAATAAAATCTTAAAAAAAAAAAAAAAAGAAATGATTGCTGCTTCTTGGCTCCGCTTTTGTGCCTGGTAGCCTGAGCCACGTGGGCCATCCTCTCCCTACCCCGGGTCACAGAGCGCTGCGCTGACTCTCCGTAAAGCCCTGTGGGAGGCAGCAGCTACTAACGTCGGGCACCTGCACGGGGCCTGGCTGCCCCAGGGGGCTCTGTCATCGCAAGGTTTCTCTCAGTCCCCACTGCCATCCGAGGTATTACCGCCTCCCTTTTAAGAGTGAGGAAAGGGGCCCGGAGAGGCCAGGGGCTTGCCCAAATACCACACCAAATGAACAGCCTTTGTGCTCCGGGCTCGGTGCTCTTTCCGCACAGGCACCACGTGGGGGACGAGGGGGGCGGGGCAACACAGCCTCGCTGGCCTGGTGGCAGAAGGCTCCCCGGGCTGGAGTTAGGGACGAGGAGATCCACGGCAGCCATTATAAGCATTGTCCATCCTTGGTCTTGAGGGAGGGTAAGCAAAGCCTGTGGTGCTCTTGGCACAGGGCGAAGTGGAATACAGCGCGGGGGAAGGGGGAGCGGTGGCCGGGGGACCCTGTCCTTGCCTTGGGGAGTTTAATTAGCTCCTGTTCTGAAGGGTGCCGGCGAAACTGTGCGTGAAGACTGAACACCTAAAAGTAAACAGCCGTTCTGTTTGTACAGTTAAGAACTTGCGGAGGGGCAAGCTCTGGTTTTTCAACGTAGTTTCAGGTCAAGTACAATGATAACTCTCATTACTGCCTCCAGGTTAAATTCCACGGCTCCTTTTGCCCTAGAACAAAGCTCTGGCTTTCAGACTTCCTGAGGCCACCATAATGAAGGTCTTCTGTTTGCACTTTTTCCCCTTCTGTCTAAATTTGGGGGCTACTTCTGGCATGCCCATCTCCTTGCTTAGATTCAACTCCCGTTCCCTGCGCGGTGTCGGGGGTTTTCACCTACACGATCTCGTGAAATTCTCCCAGCCAGCCCGTAAGATTGGTTTCCTCTCTCAAAGTCAGAGATGAGGAAATTGAGTTTTCAAGTGGCTAAGCTGTTTGTCCCATGTCACCAGGCAGCAGGTGGAACCCGCAGTTCTAGCCACACTCTGACGCGGGTGGACATGACCTAACCCATCCGAGGTCCGAAACTCTCATAACCCACTCGAAGCATTCTCACTTGTCTTGTTTGTTTCTCTCACAGCGACCCCACAGCCTCAGCCACACCTTTCAAGTTACTCGATTATTCATATGGCTGGATTCACCAGTCTGGGTCTCCTTTTTAAGGGCTGAACTTCCCCAACGTCCTTATTCATCCTCTCAGGACAAGGAGTTTCATCACAGACTATGAAGGCTCTCTGAGGCTCTGTGAAGCAGGGTCTATTCCCTCTGTCTGAAACATGCCTCCCTCTGCACCAGCTATTCCTACTCCAGTGGATGGAAGTAGCTATAGATTTTGTTTATTCAACAGGTTTTCTCATCCCCAGTTTTCTGGTAACAGTGTTCTTCCTTCCCCCTCCCCCCTTTTGGGAAACTTCCTCCCCTAATCTAATCCTCGACTGCCCAGCATGGTTCTCCTCCATCCCCTGACAACAGAGGAGAGATGTGTGACTGAGATTTGGTCAATCAAGCAACCCGATCCCTGTGACCATCATGGCTGGTTCAAGGATGAGCTTCTGACTGATCCAAGGGTTACAATCTTTTCCTCTTCAGGCAATGGTACAATGAATATGCTGTATGGGTACTGACATCTGCTTTCATTTGTCCAATTATTCCCATGGGATAAATGCCTGGTTTGAAATTGCTGAGTGATACGTATGTATGTTTTAAGTTCTTGTGAGGTTGCCCTCCAGAAAAGTTGGCACAAATTTATACCATCCCAGCAAGATGGGAGAGTTGGTTCTGCACGCCCCAGCAATAGCTGGTGGTGTCAATCTCTAAATATTTGCCTGTCTGAGAAGTGAGGACAGCTGTTGAAATCTGTTCCCAATCTTGGGCCTCTTCTTGCGTCATGTTCCCACATGCCTGTCACTATAGTTACCTACCCCTGGCCTTGCTTCTAAATCTCTTGCCTGGTCCTTCATCCAATTTTATAGGTCTCTTTGTATCCTGCTCTTGCTCTACTAGACTGGAAAGAGTCTTTACCTTACACAGTTCCCTTTTCCCCCTAGCTCCTTGCAGGTGCTAAGAATAGTTTGGAACCCAATAATTATTTTTTGAATGAATGAACAAAAGAATGAATGAAAACCCTTCTATGATCCACCTGTCTCCTGTACAATTCCCAGTGGTGCCATGTAGGTGGGTCAGTGTTACCCTGAATAGATAGATAAATGCCGAAGAACCTCAGGTTTCAGGAATCCACCCTCAAATGCACACAGTGATTCCATCTCTGAACTATGATGACTTATTTCCCCGTGAGCTCGTATGTCCAGTCTCTGAGTGGCACATTTAGTTCAAGGAAGGGTCATACTCCTTTCAGAGCATTTCTACCATCCCAATCAACCCACCGACATTGCAGGATCAAGTTCAAGTTTCCATTTCTGTGCCGCTGAGTTCTGACTGTACATGGAATCTGGTAAAATAATTAACATTTTTTGAGTGCTCACTCTTTGCCAGACTTTGTCCTGGGCATTTTATATATTTCATTAGTCACATTCTTCCTGGTCCTTGTGATGTCCACAGGCTCTTCTAAAGGGAATTTCCACTCCAGCCATTCCCAGAGGGAAGATGGGGTGCAGGAATAATTTGGCTGCCATGCTTTTTACCTCAACTTTTGTTCATCAGTCAAGTCCTGTCTTTAAAATTTAAGTCTTCCACATTTCTTATTAGGTCTAGCCTTGGCTGTTTAATCTTTCTACGTGGAGTAAATGGGATTCCCCCCACCCCTTCTTTTTCGACGTTGTGAAATTGGCTATTGTTTGTTTATTAGAACATGATTTTTGTAAGTTGATTTTGTATTTGGCCACTTTTCTAAACCCTCTCACGTTTGTGAGTTTTTAAGTGTATTCTCTTTGATTTTCTAAGTAGACAATATCTTTTAAGTAGTAAGTCTTGGACAAAGTAATGATTTTAACAGTGTTTGGAGATATAATTCACATACTATACAACTTACCCATTTAAAGGGCAAAATTTGATGTTTTTTGTTTAGCATATTCACAGTTGTTCAACCATCATCACAATTAATTTTAAAACAATAAATGGCAATTTTTTAATTCCTTTTTTTTCTTCTTAATTGAATTGGTTAGGACCACCAGTAGACTGGTCACTAGTAATAGTGATCATGGGCAACTTTGTTTCATTCCTGATATTTCTAGAACGTCTGATTTTTCACCATTGAATAGGATGTTTGCTAACAGTTTTTGGTAGCTAGGCTTTATCAAGGTAAGAAAGTTCCCTTCTACCGCCAGCTTGCCAAGAATTTTATGTTCTTATTTAGAAATAGGCACACATTTTATCAGATCCATTTATCAAGGCATTTATTGTGAGAGAATAATCTTTTCTGCCTTTTAATCTATTAATGTAGCAAATTAATAGATTCTCTCCTTAAAACCATCTTTGCAGTCTCTATGTATAATCCTTTGAAAACACCATTGGATTCAATTTGCTGATAGTTTACTTAGAATGTTGGGCCTTTAACTTTTTAGTGCAATTAGTCCATAGTTTCCCTTCCTTCTTTGTTGGTTTCTTTCCTTTTTTTTTATAATGTGCTGTGGTGAGCCAAGGTCACACTTTTCTCAGTTGTTTCCAAGTACTGAGTAAGCAAGACTGAGGAAGGTGCATGCCTAGCTATTTCTGCTCATTGTGGGACTCCTCTAATGGTCAGTCTCTGCTCTGGGGCTTCTCACTGGGTGGGCAAAGACTTGGTCAGATCTGCATCCTGGTCTGACAGCTTCCCCTGCCTAACCCAGATGCCACCCTTTCTCTTGCACAGATGTTTTGTCCAAAAAACTGGGCTTCTAACTCTAGTTGGCTTCCCAGAGCCCCCATTAGACACATATGCCATCTTTCCAGCTTGGCATCTAGACTTGTAGACTTATGTTTCCTACACTCTGAAGGAATTTATGTACCACAGAGACAGTCAGGTCCTTGAAAATCAGATGTAATTCACCAGTGAAGCCATCTGAGCCTGGTTTTGTTTTTTTCATTCAGGTTTTCTGTCTCCTCTTTGACAAATTTTGGTAATTTGCATCTTCCTAGGAAATTCTGCATTTTGACCTAGATTTAAAAATTTTTTATTAACATGAATTTCTTTTTAATAATTTTTAGAATGCTTTAAAATCTCAATAGTTGTGTTTCCTTTTTCATTTCAAAAGTTAATTATTCTTTAAATTTTTATTCTTATATCTTATTTATGAAATTTAGTTAGATTTGTCTATAGCAATATGATCTTTTCAAAGATCAAGATTTTGTTTATTAAGTTTATTTTCAATGTGAGTATTCCACCTCATTAAATTCTGTTAATTTTTATATTCCATCCACTTAATTTCTTTGGGTTTATTTTTGCTGATCTTTCATTCCCGCTTCTTGATTTTAATGCTTCCTTCATTTATTCTGAGTCCTTCTTATTTCTAATAAATTTCCCCTGACTCCACTTGGATCAGGTCCCATACGTCCCTGGAAGCACAGTCTCATTTTGGCTTATTTCTAGTTTATAATTTCCTTTTCAACACAAGAGTTCCTTTAAAAGAGGCTTTAAAATTTCCAGTGAAAAGATTTTTATTTTGCTACTTTTTGTGTTTTGTTTTGCTTTTTAATTTCTAATTTTATTGCATAGTGACCAAATAATAAGATTTGTATGCTTTCTGGAATTTATTGGGATTCTCTTTGTGGTCAAATACATGGCTAGTTTGTAAAAGGGCCATGGGTGTCTGGAAAAAATGAGTACTCTCTTTGTTGGGTACAATGTTTTATTTCTATATATTAGATACATTTCAGAACTCTATGGTGACATGCATTGAAGCATATGACTATCTTTTTAGTGGACTGTAGCTTTTATCAATATGAACTAATCCATGTTTGCTGGGACGCTTTTTATTTTATTTTATTTTTTGATTTTATTTGTTTATTTGAGAGAGCAAGAGCGAGAACATGAGCAGGGGGAGGGGCAGAGGGAGAGGGAGAAGCAGGCTCCCCGCTGAGCAGGGAGCCCGACGCGGGGCTCGATCCCAGGACCCTGGGATCATGACCTGAGCCGAAGGAAGATGTTTATCTGACTGAGCCACCCAGGCGTCCCTATTTTATTTTTCAAAATTGTAGTAAATGACACATAACTTAAAATTTGCCACTTTCACCATTTTGAAGCGTACAGTGCAGTGGTATTAAGCACATCACATTTGTCCTGCAACCATCACCACCATCCAGTCACAGAACTCTTTCATCTTGCAGAACTGAAACTCTGTATATATTCAGTAACAACTCCCCATCCCTCTCTCCTCCAGCCGCAGGCAGCTACCATTCTGCTTTCTGTCTCTATGAATCTGATTATTCTAGGATCCTCCTGTAAGTGGATTCACACGGTATTCATCCCTTTGTGACTGGTTTATTTTGCTTACATAATGTCCTCAAGTTTCATCTATGTTACTGCACGTGACAGAATTTCCTTCCCTTTCAAGACTGAGCCATATTCGGGCGCCTGGGTGGCTCAGTTGGTTGGGCGACTGCCTTCGGCTCAGGTCATGATCCTGGAGTCCCGGGATCGAGTCCCGCATCGGGCTCCCTGCTCGGCAGGGAGTCTGCTTCTCCCTCTGACCCTCCCCCCTCTCATGTGCTCTCTCTCTCCTCTCATCCTCTCTCTCAAATAAATAAATAAAATCTTAAAAAAAAAAAAAAGACTGAGCCATATTCTACTGCGTGTACAGACTACCTTTTGTTGTTTATCTCATCATCTGCTGAGGGACACTTGAGCTGCTTTCCCATTAGCTACTGTGAATACCGCTGCTATGAACATGGATGTACAAACATCTCTTCGAGTCTTTCTTTTCAGTTCTTTGGGGTATGTACCTAGAAGTGGAATTGCTGGATCATGTGGTAATCCTATTTTTAATTTTTTGGGAAACCACCATCTTGTTCTCCATAGTGGCTGCCCCATTTTACGTTCCCACTAGCACGAGTGGTCCAGTTTCTTCACATCCTTGCCAACGCTTGTTGTTTTCTATTTTTTGTGTTTTGTTTATAGTAACCATCCTAATGGGTGTGATGTTGTTTAAATTGTTGTTTCTGGTTTTATAGTTATTATGTAACATATGATACCTATCTGGGTGGTATCTATTTCCTTCTGCCTTTGTTTTATTTCTTCAAGTTTTTATTACATTCCAGTTAGTTAACATACAGTGTGGTATTGGTTTCAGGAGTAGAATTTAGTGACTCATCGCTTACATGTAACACCCGGTGCTCATCACAAGTGCCCTCCTTAATCCCCATCACCCATCTAGCCCATCCCCTGCCCACCTCACCCTCCTAACCTTGAGTTTGTTCTCGAGAGTTAAGAGTCTGTTTTATGGTTTGCTTCTCTCTCTCTCTTTTCCCCCCATGTTCATCTGTTTTGTTTTTTTCTACCTTTATTTTCAAACTTTCTGCATAATTTTCTTTCAGATATACCTTTTGGAAATAACATATAACTTAATTTTTTTCTTTTTATTAGCCTAAACTGAATATCTAGGTCATGTAGTTGGCTAATTTAGCCTATTCATGGGTACTCTGATTACTTATACAATCAGATTTGTCCTTGTCACGTTGTTTGTATGTTCTCTATCATACTTTCTTCCTTTTTTTCTATCTTTTCCTCAGCTTTCTTTCTTCCATGCTTTTCTTATTGTGGGTTGGAAATTACACATTCTATGTCTATTCTTTTGGTGGTTACCATTAAATTTTTAAGACATAGTTAAACATAATTTTTTAAAGCATTTTGAATTCATCTAGATCAAAAGTTAGCAAACTATGGCCTGTGTGCCAAATCCAATCCACCATCCACCTTTGTACATCCTGCAGGTAAGAATAATTTTTATGCTTTTAAGTAGTTGAAAAAATCAAAAGAAGAATAATATTTCATGACACATGAAACTTCCATAATTCAAATTCCATAAGGGAAGTTTTATTGGAACATATCCACATTTTTTTGCCTACACATCATCTAGAGCTATAACGGCAAAGCCTAAAATATCTGCAATTGGCTCTTTACTGAATAAATTTGCTGATTTCTGGTCTAGATATATTTCTGCCCCAAACAAGATAAGGATTAATACAGATATTAGTGCTTCCTTTGAATCTCCAAATCTTACTCCATACCACCGTTCTGTTACATCTGGGATTTCGCTTCTAGAAACCAAAAACAACCCAGATAAGCAAATTGTCGTGTATCGACACAATGGAATGCTACTCAGCAATAAGAAAAAAATGAACTGTTAAAACACACACATCTGAAAGCGCGATGCTAAGTGAAAGAAACTAAATGCAAAAGGCTACATACTATATGATAATATTTATGTGACATTCTAGAGAAGACAAAATTATAGTGATAGAAAGTAGATCTGTGCTTTCTAGGGGCCAAAGGTAGGGGAACGCTGATTGGCTTCAAAGAGGCATGAAGGAACTTTTGGGGTGATGAAAATATTTATATTATGATCGTGGTGATGGCTACACAACTGTATACATGTGTCAAAATCAACCAAGTGTATACTTTGAATTGCCGTTGTATTGTATATGAATTTTACCTCAATAAAGCTAATTTAAAAGCCTTTTCTGGGCAAAACTACCCTTTGGTGGGGGGAAAAAATCTATGATGAGAAGGAGCAGGAGAGAACTTTCTGAGGTGTTCTATATCTTGATGGAGGGTTACTTTACACAATTTAATGCATTTGTCAAAAATCAGCTATTATATGTTCGAAATTTGTGCCTTTCACTGGATGTAAATTTTACATCAAAGAAAATGTATCAAATAGTTGAACTTTAGTTAATGATATGCATGCTTGAATATTTAGGAGGAAGTATACAGATGTCTGTAATCTACTTTGTAATATATAAAAAATAAGGCAGATAAATGAATGACTCGGTGGATAGATATGCGATAAAGCAAGTAGAATAAAATATTAATGGTAGAGTCTAGGTTGTGACTGTTCTTGAGAAAATTTAAATACCTGTTCTGCCTTTAAGACATTGTGTTGATACAAAGTAGTTGCGTGGGACACGTCTGGTCCCAGCCTTAAATTATCTCATGTATAAAGAAATAAAAGCCAGGGAGAAGACGTGGCAGGAGCGGTGTACTCGCCTAATTTGAGCCAGCAGCTCATCTGGTCCTTCCTATTTTTGAGGTCCTGCTGTCCCTATTGATATTCCATAGAGTCCCTTTCTTTCTAAGCCTGGGAGAATTACAGGAGTCTAGTCTCCTGGGACCTGGTTTATGGCCGGAACCCTGGCAGTGTGAGAAACTTCTGGAACCCCACTTGGAAAATGGAAAAGTAGTAGAGTCCAGATACTTTAGCACTGGAGGGGCCTTAGACATCACTTTACAGATAAGGAAACAGGTCCAGACAGGGCATGGTGCTGTGATGGCAGAGCTGGTACTCCGCCCCAGGTCTTGCTTCCAGCCCGATTTGGGTGGCAGCCAATCTGATGGTTTCCTGAGAGGCACTGATGGGAGGAGTCCCACAATTTATGAGGTAGTAGCAGCCTTATTATGAGGGGACCTGGGTTCAACCCCCAGGCTCTGCAACCTCGGGCAAGTTACTTCATCTCTTAGCTCGGCTTTCCTCAGGGGTGATAATATCTCCCTCCTGGGGGTGTTGTGAGGTTTAAATGGAGCATTGTCTCCGGAGCAGTTAGCATGATGCCTGGACCCAGGAAGAGCTCATTCCATGGGAGCCGTGTCACGGTCGTGCCTAGGACGTGTTCTGTGAGTCTGAGAAGCCAGATCTTGGCTCCGGTGCTCCACTTACTAGCTGTGACTGTAATCCTCACCACGATCCCCAGGGGAGGAGTCTTCTCCATAGTTTACAAATAAGGAAACCGATATGCATGTCCAACCACAAGTCTTCAGATCAGGATCAAACACAAATATTGTTTTCTGATAATCGTCTTGGCAGTTCTCAGCAAAGTGATCATTCAGCCATCCATCTGTTTTTCCCTCAAACTCCTTCAGCTTAAGGTGTTCAGTTATGCCAAGGGGCCATGTTTTGGGGTAACATGTCCTGAGCCCCATCGTATGCATCATCTGGGGGCTTGTCCGAAGTGATGATTTTGCTCTCCCCCCCACCAAGCTACTGAAACAGAATCTCTAGAAGCGGGGCCAAGGATCTGTTCCAGCAAGCTCTACAAAGTAGAGAAGTGTTGTGCTAAGGAACTGATAAGAGGAGGTTGGTGGAAAGTCCCTTTGGATTTGATTAGACCTTGTAGTGATCAGATTCAGGGCAGAGCACCTGTAGCATTGGATGCTGGCATTTCTGACTGTGTCTTTTTTATGCTAACATTTATGCTAATATTTTTTATGCTAACACTTGCTCTCCACACTATCATTGACTGATGTTTCACTTAAGACCTCCTCAAAGGTGCTTGCAGAGTCTTGCTCTGAGAGTTTTTCCTTTTCATCTCTCTGGAACTCACAAGGATTGAGTCATTTAATGAGGATTCTATCCTAGACTCAACAGCCAGGGGGATGGTTTGTGAGGCCTGATCCTCAATCATGGCTGTGCGCCGCCATGGCGGAAACCGTGTTTGGAGGAACCAAATAAAACTCCCTGACCACACAGGAAGCTACCCAATGAACCATGCGTTTCCTCAACAACAACCACCTCAATATGCTGTGGTCTAAAAACTCATCACATATTATCAAATGCACACTGGTAGAGCTCTCAAAGCCAAGTCTAGTCCACACAATGGCTTGCTGGAGGCAGATGGGGTTAGGGGAGTAGAAGAGTGACAACATGGGAAATTTTCTCATCCTCCTGGCCAGAACCAGCTCCCCTCATCTCTGTTTTATTTACACTTTCCCGTTACAGCTCCTGCTTCTTCTCATTCCCAGTTCAGACGACCTCCAACCTCCACCACCAGAGACAGAAATTACCCGGAGTCCAACAGGCAACTGGAAAACCGTTCTGGAGTTTGTGCATCTGGCAGTGACTATCTCACCTCTTAACTGAACTTGATCCCTGGCAAGGAGAACTTTGCTCCAAATCTGGCCCTCTGCCCAGCAGGGTCCTGTGCCAGGGTGTGCTTGGCACGAGATTAAGTTATGTGATATATTAGCAGTAGAGTTGCATTTAATAAAAGCCAAAGTGTTTCTGAACACACATGTTGCAGGAGAAAAGAAGCAAGTTGGAGCTCTGTTGGGGAGCAGAGGCAGGGCATGGGCTGGGTGTGGGGGCTGAAGTGTTTCTTAGGACTGGAGTCCCAAGGTCCTAAGAGCTGTGGAGGCATCTTTGTTAGGTCTCAGAAACAATGGCCATTCATCCCACAAATGTTTATTGGCACTGTTCCAGACACTGGGGCTATAAAGATGAGCACCAGAGACGGTGGAATATAAGGCAAGGACGAGGAGGGGGTGGTTCCTGAAAATTATCCCCCGTAAAAGATTAATTCTAAGTATTCTTACATTGGAGTTCTAGCCTTCTTGTTTGCATGCTTACTTGTGTCCTTCCTTCATCCCCGCCCCTTCCTTTGTTCTTCCCTTTCTTTCACTCTCTCTTTTTTTTTCCTCCCTCCTTCCCTCCCTCCCTTCCTTCCTCTTTCTAAGTAATGACAACTGTCTGGGGAAGATGCCTTAGCCCTAACTGACCTCAATCAGAGCTAACTTGTATGTTTGTAAAGGTCACCCAAATACACTGGTGGAAAAAATAGGCAAAGAAATTTAAACACAGATTTAGTAAGTCTCCCTGGGAATATGACCTCACAACGAAAAGAATTGCATGTTTTAAAGTTCATTTTAAAATACAAGCTCTGGAGATAACAAATATACCTACTGGGTAAACGGAGGAGAAAAGTTGTCCCAGGATTATGTGGGGATGGATAATTGTGGTTTGGGGTAAAATTTCTAAGGTCAGAATCACATGTGGGTTCAGAAAGTACTGTATCTCAAACTTCTTAGATGAAGTGGCAATGATGTGGGAACTGAATGAGAGGGGTTATTTCCCCAGGAGCCTCTGAAGTGGGGCTGCCCCCTTTCTAGCTCAGACTAAGGCCCTGGGGAGGGTCAGTATCACACTTGCTCTTTGTTGCTGCTTCCAAACCATTCTCCCTGCTTCCCTCTTAAAAAAGCCAGTGGGCTGGCTGACTCTCCCTTGGAATTTCATCAAGCTATCCCACTGGTGCCCTCCTTGTTGCGGGCACCTGCTGACCCCAGGGCACTTCCTTTCATTCCTTAAGGACTTTGATTCATTCTCACGCTCTCCAGCACTGTTTTATCTCCAGCTTTATTTCTCGGTGATTTCAATATCCACACAGATCCTCCCCAAGTCCCAGTGTCTTAGTCCACTCAGGCTGCTATAACAGATTGCCAGAGACTGGGCAGCTTATAAACAACAGAAATGTATTTCTCACAGTTCTAGAGGCTGAGAAGTCCAAGATCAAGGCAGACTGGGTGTCTAGTAAAGACCTACTCCCTGATTCATACACTGCCTTCTCCCTGTGTCCTCATAGGGCGGAAGGGGCAAGGGTTTTTCTGGGGTCTCTTTTATAAAGGCACTAATCCCATTCATGGGGGCCCCACCATCATCTAATCACCCCCCAAAGTCCTGTCTTCCAAATGCCATCACATCAGGGAGTCGGATTCAACATATGAATTGGGGGTGGGCGTAGGGGGGACATAAACATTTAGTCTATAGCACTCAGCCTCCAGTTCTATGACCTACACATGGAAACCAGTGACCTTGTCACCCCCACCTCAACCACTCACTTCTACAGACATACGCTAGAACCCATCACTACCACTGACCACTTCCATCGTGTCAGTTTCTCGTGTCCCACGTTCCAGCCACTACACCCTGTTTCTCTAGCTCACTCCTTCTCTCACACAGACTCCAATAATTCTTCTTCTGATTGAGATATGCCATCTCTGATACTACCATGTTTTCACTAATATTTAGCCCCTTCGTTGCCTCATTTCCATCCTTACCCATCTTATTAACCCATCAGCAGCATCTTTGGTGGAGTGGATCACTCCACCTTCCTGACACATGGCTGGTGGTTTGGATATGCACTCTCCTTGGATCTTCTCCCACCTCACTAGACACTCCTTCTCACATCCCTCTGACCCTGATCACTGGGAGTTCCCCAAGTTTCAGGCTTTAGACCCTTTCCCTGTCACTCTTTACCGACCTCACCCAGTCTCAAGGACTGAGGGACTTCCAAAGTTAGCTCTTCAGCCTAGATCTTGACCCTAAACTCCAAATTTCTATCTCTAATTTTCAACCTGAACTCTCTACTTCGATGCCTAATGGGCATGCTAAACTTAACACCTCCTATCCCTCCATTGTGTTCCTCCTGATCTTCATCTCAGAAAAGGACAACTTCAGTTGCTTGGGCCCAATGACCTGGCAGTCACCCTTGATTCCCTTCTTCCTCTCATGCCCTGCATGCAATCAGTTAGTAGATCATGTTGGCTTACATTCAAAATACATCCAGAACCCTGTGCTTCTTACCATTGCGCTAATATGGTCCGAGCCACTGTCATCTCTCATCTGGATTATTCCAGTAGCTTCCTAACTGGTCTCTCTGCCTCTGCCCTCATCCTTGCCATCCATTCTTCATAAAGCAACCTGAGTAAACTTTCTGGAACTCAAGTCAAATAGATTTCAACTCACTTGTCAACACTAACTGATTGTTAACAGTCACCTGAGGTTCCCTGTGGAGAACTCTTGGTTTATAGAAAAGAATGCCATGATTGTTTGGCAACGTGTGCCAAGGCCTAGGCAGAGGGATTGGGACGTGCAAACCACAGAGTTACATGGCTTCTCTCCCCGGTGGGCCGGCTTGGACTGGGTTCCCCAGAGATGAGGATCTGTAGGCAGGTGGTTTAGTCAAGAAGCGATCCCAGGAGTGGGGAGTAAGACAGAGAAAGAATAGAAGGGAAGGGAAGAAAGCCAAAACAGAGTATCTTAATAAGTAGGTCACCTCTAAGAGCACCCAAGGCTCAGGTGGGGCACCTCTGGGAGAGTGCTGGGAACACACTTCAGAGTTGTTCCACCTGAGGGGAAGGTGGGTAGAATCTGCTCTCCAATGCCCCTCAGCTTCCAGTGTCCCCGAGGTGGAGGTCACAGCCTGCAGGTGGACACCCTTGGCACTTGTGAACAGGATGCTGTCAGAGTCTGCTCCAGCGCCCCATCCGCGATTACTGGCCCTGCTTTGACAATGGAGTTCAACCTCAACAACTTGCTCTTCCAGAAAAACAGGTCGGACCCAAAGTTAACTAGGGGAGGCCGTGGGGCCCAGTGGGACAGACACAGGTTCTGGAGTCATCCGAACCTGGGTCCACATCCTGGCACAAGCTGTGACTTCGGGTGAGTTACAGGACTTCCCACCAACCTCATAGTAACCGAGAAGTAAGAGCTCCTGCCCATGGGAGGTTGTGAGGATCCCCTGAGGCTCCCCTTCCAGACACTTCCCTGACACTCACCCACCAACTCATCTGCACGGCTTGCCACACAGCTGCCTCCACACACACATAAAGCACAAACTGCCTAGAAGCTCAGCCCCTGTCTAGGCATGACATCGAGCGTGCACAAGACAGCAGTCCACTACAGGGCAGGAAGAAGTTGTTAGAACTTTCTTTTATCCTCATCTTTAGTTATCCTTTTGAAAGTTTTGTTTTTGCTTTTGTTTTATAACAACCATAATAGAATTGTGCAAGTGCATGATTTATGCATAAATAAACGTACAAATATTAGGGTGTGTGCTCAAAAATATCTCACGGGTATATGATCCAAATAGTTTGGAGACGACTGACATGGATCCTTCTTTCTTGGCCTGGATAACACACGTCTGGCCTCTTTCCTGCTCAGGCCTCTTCCCACAGCCCGCCCTGCCTGGAGCCTCACTCTTTCCTCCTAGAATTACATCTTGCAGCCGTTCAGGCCCTGGCCTCTCAAGGTTCATAAAGGAAAGTGTTGTTACTTGTATGATCTTGCCCCTTCCTGGGCCTCTCCCACAGCACCACCATCATCTCTCACACCTGTTGCTTCCCGAGGCAGAAACTGTCAGGGTCTTCCCGTAGGCCACAGACCAAGTCCAGTTTCCTGCGTCCGTTGCCCTGAACTTGCCCACTTCCTGGGCCATCTCCCACGGTTCCTGGTCCCCCACCTGGGCCCCACGACTTTGCAGTTCTCAGGGCAGACCCTGAGCTCCCACCTCTGCTCCTTTCCTCAAGGTGTGCCTGCCCCCAGGCCTGCAGATCTAAATCCCATCTGACTCCCAGGCCCCACACAGGGGCCACAGGGAGCACCAGGCCACCAGGTGACATCTTCCGGTACCTTCTAGAAACTGTACCTGCCAGGCCCCAGTGACATTTCCCAGGGGCTGCTTTGGGTCTGGGTCAGCTACATAATTTGTGGGCTCAAGACAAAACGAAAATACAAGGTCCCTTGTTCAAAAACGAAGAAAAGCTGCCATTAAGCGTACTAAAATATAAAGCTTTTCCTTTCTTCCCAAACCTCTCTCTTGTCCTGTCATGGTGTTTTCTGGTTTCCTATTTCGTTGCGCTCCCTCAGGCAAGGAGATGCCATGGCAGACCCTCACTGGCACTAGGCCACCCTTGGCCTCCACAACTCGGTGCTCACACAGCATTGGATGTGGGGTTCCGCTCCCACTGGAAGCTGCTGGATTGGCATGTTGAGCCAGGCATCCCCCGCTCCCATGGGTGGGCGATCTCCCAGGCGATTGCAACCTGCACGCTGGGCTGTTCTAGGTATCTGCGTCGGGGCGGGGGCGGGGGGAGCTGGGGGGCGGGAGGCGGGGAGGCAAGAGGTTTGCTGCTGCTGAGTGCACCGTGCCACCAGCCCAGTGCAGACAACTGCCATCATGCCATGTCCCGAGACACAGCAGGGCCCCTGTGCCCAGGCCCCTGCAGCCTGGGCAGGGAGTGGAAGTGGCTGCTGGACAAGGGCAGGAAGGGGAAACTGGGGAAGACTAGGACACTAGGAGTAAGGACACCGGGCAGCGAATACCACATCCTGAGGAGATGGCAGGAGATAGGATGGCGTTTGGGCCGAGGCCACCAGCTACCAGCACATGTCTCATTATCCTATTGGACTTAACTTACACAATACCAACTCAGAGATAAATTTACTAAAAACCTCATGCACCCCCATGTCCATTGCAGCATTATTTACAATAGCCAAAATACGGAAAGAAGCTAAGTATCAATCAATGGATGAATGGATAAAGAAAATGTGGCATATATATACAATGGACTATTGTCCAGCTTAAAAAAAAGAAGGGATTCCTGCCATTTGTGAGAACATGGATGGACCTTGAGGGATTATGCTAAGTGAAATAAGATAGAGAAAGACAAATACTATACAATCTCACTTATATGTGGAATCTAAAAACAACACCACCACAAAACTGAGTTCATAGATACAGAGAACAGATTGGCATTTGCCAGAGGTGGGGGGAATGGGTCAAAGGTACAAACTTCCAGTTATAAAATAAACAAGTCATGGAGATGTAATATAAAGGGTGGTGATGATTACTAATACTGTATTGTGTATTTGACAGCTGCTAAGGGAGAAGATCTTCATTGTGTAACTCTGCATGGCGACAGATAGTAATCAGACTTACTGTCCTGATCATGTCTCGATATATACAAATATTGCATCATTGTTATATCCCTGAAACTAATATCATGTTACATGTCAATTACACCTCAATTAAAAAAGTAATTAAAAGCTTCAAGACAATGCACACAGAACACGAAGTCCCAAACGCAGGGGCTTTCTGACCACAGGGCCTGGGGGACAGCACTGGACTCACACCCGTAGGTCCAGCCCTGCTTTAGGTTATTTAGATTATTAATGCATATTATGCATGTCTAATCTCCTCTACAAAGTTGATGTTTCCCCAAGTGCTACTCACACCACTGGCTGCTACACAAGATGCCTTGAGGTGACAGGCGGGCGGGCACTTAAAACATTTTAATAGTTTGATAGTTTATATTTATTGTAATGTGTATTAGAAAAAATCATGTCTATCACAATCCATAATTTCACAGCGATACTGTGTCAGTTTGAGCTGCTATAACAAAACATCGTCAACTGGCTGGCTTATCAACAACATAAATTGATTTCTCACAGTTCTGGGGGCTACAAGTCTGCGAGCAGGTTGCCGGCACAGTCAGGCTCTGGTGGGAGACCTCCTCCTGGCTGCTCACTGCCCACTTCTCATCGTAGCCTCTTGGGGTGAGAAGAGAGAAGGAGAACTCTCTGGGGTCCCTTTTATGGGAGCACTGGTCCCATTCATGAGGGGTCTTCCCTCATGACCTCATCACCCCCCAAAGGCCCTACCGCCTCATAACAGCAACCTAAGAATTTTGGAGGGACACAAACATTCAGTCCATAATAGATACATAAACCCTCTTAGAAACAAATGTATTGAAAGGAAAAAATCAGTTGCTCTAAAGAACAATATTAAGTAAATGATAGTACATGCAATACTCAGAGATGGCACAAAATGAGAAGAACAGTCCTCAGAGTTTGAGAAACTCCACACTAAGACTGTTAGTTCTCTCGAGCCATATATAGCTTGTCACATGTCATACAGTCATAGATAACCCTCTACTTGCTCCTCAGCCTCCCCGAACCCCCCTTTTGGGGCAGCAAATGCTGAATGAATGAACGAGCAAATCAACCAATGACAACTTGGACACCAGAGCCTGAGCCTCTCTTTTGAAAATTCCATTTGTAGGACTTTTTTCTGATTTATCAACTTACTTGGGATTCATTTCTACACATTCTAGAAAAGAACTGCTCAAGAAATCAATTCCTTTAAAATATACAGAGCTTGTCTTGGAATGCACTGCCTGCCTCTCACTTTCAGGGCCTCTCCTTGATCTCCGAGTTCTGAAACTCACCATGGACACTCAGAGCAGGACGCAAAGTGTCCTCTCATCCCGCCTTGGCTCCCAGTTAGTCTGGAGGCTGGGTTCTGCCAGTGGTCTGAGAGGACACTTTGTGACCTGTATTTCCCCAAGGGCTTAACCTGTAGGGATATCATGATGAAGAGAAACTAGTTGATACACTTGGGAGGTCCTGGATGAACAAGCAGCCAGAAGTTTTTCATCAAAAAGTTACCAGTCCTTAGAGAAATGGTCTCCAGTGCCACCTTTCCATCAAATTTCACCTTATTAAACAACAGAGCCACAAAATTTTAAAAAGGACAAAGACTGAAATATTACCCATGACAAACATTTTGGAAGCAAGTTTCACTAAAATGGAGGAAAAGGAGAAACACAGATTTTTTAAAATTTAAATTCAATTAATTAACATACAATATATTGTTAGTTTCAGAGGTAGAGGTCAGTGATTCATCAGTCTTTTTTTTTTTTTTTTAAGATTTTATTTATTTATTTGACAGAGAGAGAGAGACAGCGAGAGAGGGAACACAAGCAGGGGGAGTGGGAGAGGGAGAAGCAGGCTTCCCGCGGAGCAGGGAGCCCGATACGGGACTCGATCCCAGGACCCCTGGATCAGGACCTGAGCCGAAGGCAGACGCTTAATGACTGAGCCACCCAGGCGCCCTCGTCAGTCTTGTATAACACCCAGTGCTCATTATATTACATGCCCTCCTTAATGCCCATCACCCAGGTACCCCATCCCCCCACCCACCTCCCCTCCAGCAACCCTGTTTATTTCCCATGATTAAGAGTCTCTTATGGTTTGTCTCCCTCTCTGATTTCGTCTTGTTTTATTTTTTCCTCTCTTCCCCTGTGATCCTCTGTTTTGGAGAAAGACGGATTTGATGGTTATAGGCCAAAACCACCACCTCCAGCTTCACCAGTGTTTGTCAGGTGGCCTTTTGTTTCTTGAATAGTCATTAATATACATTTATATGGGTTGTTTACTGTTGATATTTCATGAATGACCAAAAAAGGATGTTCCTGGCATGAGGCTTTCAATCTACTGGAACATATCACCAGTGTTTTCTTTATTTCTTTATGAGAAACTTTATTTTGCAGGTTTGAGGTAAACATTTTCAATGAACTGACACATTTCAGGACTTACCCATCACATAAATTGAGGGTGGGTGTATGTGCTCATTGTAAAAATTCAAACATTACACAGATGGGTGACTTAAAAAGTGAGAGTTCCCCCATAGTTATGCTTTCCAAAAACAAGCAGTGTTTCCAGTCGTTGGTACATTCTTCCGGATTTTGTCCATGCTTGCGCACACAAACACGCACACACACAGCAAGAGGCCGTTACTTTTTGTGCTGTATAAAATTTCCTTTCCCTTGACTCTGCCTTGGACATCTTTTCATGTTAGTTCATCAAGATCTACCATGTGAGAGGACTCACATATGACTAAACACATATTTGTGGTCAGACTCAATAGAGCACTATGATTCCAAGGATCTGCTGAACTCGACTTTCTCCCCACCACCACAAGCCAGGAAGGATGACATTCACCAACACTTGGGAAATGGCTGATTCTTCTCGGAGACCATCCCATGCTCGTCACCCACAACCCACAACCTGTCCCGCACAGAAGAGCTATTGGGGATCCCCACCGTGCTGGCCGATACCACCCACTTGGCCCAAAAGGTGATTTCCCAGGCAGACCTAGTTTATCAACTGGACACTATCCTCACAGGAAAAGTCTGAGCTCTAGGGAAGAAATTCTTTTACTGAAAAATATGCAGAGAAAAACCACATAATCAAAGTGACTACATGTTTAATTAAATGCCTACAAAGAAACCATTATGTCAACTTCATTAATTGGTAAATTTACTATTTATAATCATTTCACGACATGTGAAAAATGAATTGAAAGTAATGTTTGCCCATTTGCAAGAATTCTTGAGGAATGCGTGAAGACTGCCAACAAATAACGTGCGTTCCTCATATCATTATTTTTTAAAGCAAAATTATTAAAGGGGCACCTGGCTGGCTCAGTTGGTAGAGCATGCAACTCTTGATCTTGGCCTTGTGAGTTTAAGCCCCACACTGGGTGTACAGGTTATTTAAAAAAAAAAAAAAAAAAGACCTGAGGGGCGCCTGGGTGGTTTAGTGGTTGGGCGTCTGTCTTCAGCTCAGGTCATGATCCCGGGATCCTGGGATCGAGTCCCACGTCGGGCTCCCTGCTCTGTGGGAAGCCTGCTTCTCCCTCTCCCACTCCCCCTGCTTGTGTTCCTGCTCTCGCTCTCTCTCTCTCTCTGTCAAATAAATAAATAAAATCTTAAAAAAAAAAGACTTGATTAAAAGCAAAATTATTAAAACCATTTAAAAATATTTTGCAATCAGGGCTCCTGGCTGGCTCAGTCAGTAGAGCATGCAACACTTGATCTCGGGGTTGTATGTTCAAGCTCCATGTTGGGTGTAGAGTTTACTTAAAAAATATATATTTTGCAATAAAAATACATATACACACATATATGTGAGTATGTGTGTGTGTGTGTGTGTGCACGTGTATACATAAATATGTAATAGTGAGGACTGTGCTTAACATTTTGATGTACTCCTGGGCCAGAGTCTTCAGAAATAAGAAGACCCAGGGCTGCACAGGACCCCCAGGAGCCCTGTGCTCAGCCAGGATCCCCTTCTGCAAGCATGCGATAGGAGTCGTGCTGAGTCAAAAGGAAGTTCTTCTTGAACAATTCCTAAAAATAGTCCCTAGCATGAGGGCAGGATATTAGTGGTCTGGGAACTAGGAGAATCAGAGGCAGAATTTAGAGAGCTGACAAAAATGGAAACCCATGGCCTGAACGGTGTCTTCAAGGCTCCCTTGGCCCTCTAGAAAAACTAAAATTCTATCATTAGAGTCAATGCCTTTATTGGCCTAGATCCCCACTGAAATGCAAATAACTTCAGGAGTAAAGTGCTTGTTTTCTCTTCCTTAAAAAAAACCAAAAAACAAAAAACAGAAGTGTAACCTATATAATAAAGAGCACACATCTTAAGAGTATGGCCTAACGATCTTTTACACATATAACCCCCAGGTTAGCACCCCTCAGATCAGTGCATGAAATATTTCCATCACCCCAGAAGGTTCCCTCTGCTTCCTCCCAGGTAAATTCCTCCTCCAAGGTAACCACCATTCTGATTTCAGTCACCATAGATTAGTTTTGCCTGGTTTTGGACTTCATATAGATGGAATCATACGGGATGTCCTCTCTTGTGTCTAGTGTCTTTCTCAATATTGCATCTGTGAGATTTATCCCTCTTGCTGAGAGTGAGAATAGCTTTTTCGGGTGTTAGCAATGATGGATTTGCAAATGGCCAGACATGTCTATTATTGCTGGTCCCATAGTCCTCTTCTGCATCATGCAGTCATCATCTCTCACCTTCTTCCCTCACAACACACAGCTGCATAAATGGACAAGTAAACGTCATAATTTTTTACAGTTTAAATGTGATTTTTCCCCCTGGGTACAAAAGTTACATATGCTCATCGAAGAAGAAGAAGAAGAAAAAGAGGAGGAGGAGAAGGAGGAGGAGGAGGAGGGAGAGAGAGAGAGAGGAAAGAAAGAAAGAAGAAAGAAAGAAAGAAAGAAAGAAAGAAAGAAAGAAAGAAAGAAAGAAAAAGAAAGAAAGAAGAAAGGAAGGAAGGAAGGAAGAAAGAAAGAAAGAAGAAAGGAAGGAAGGAAGGAAGAAAGAAAGAAGAAAGGAAGGAAGGAAGGAAGAAAGAAAGAAAGAAAGAAAGAAAGAAAGAAAGAAAGAAAGAAAGAAAAGAAAGAAAAGAAAGAGAAATTCTAGCTTTGACAATCTTGCGTGGCTCACCCAGACACAGTCAATCCCTGGGCTGGTCAGTGGCCTTTGACCTGTATAGCCTGGCTCAGAAAAATGAATTAGGTCAGTCACATTCTCCCTCTCAGGAATGTGGCTTCTGAAACTCAGAGGGAAGTGGCACTTGGTGGAGACATCGGTCCCACGCGGACTGTGTGTGGTGCCACCCAGACCCTCCTCCAGGACGGCAAGGCCTATTTTCCCCAGCCGCAGCCTTCTTGTCCCACCTGCGGACAACTCCCAGGCCAACGCAATTCCAGAGCTCCTCGTGGGTTGGCCGAAGCCTTTGTGGAGGCTGCTCCGCTGCCTGATTTCTCCCCCTGCCCACTCCCCCTTCTCCCTTTGCCCCCACCCCCATGGACATTAGCCCTAGGGCCCACCAAGATAAACTTTCTGCTCACTAATCTCCACCTCAGAGTCTGTTTCCTGGGTGACCAACCTGCCACAGGGTAGGAAGAAAGGATGATGCATGGAATCGGGGGAGTCCGGCACAGGTCCTTCCCTCCTGGTCCGAGTCCTGTTATCTTCACATCCCACATTCCCGGACTTCTGTCCTCCTGGAGAATTGCTTACCTGACACTCAGTGTCTCCAAAGGAAAAAAGATAAGTTTTGCAGAGAGGTAAGGCCAGATCTAGTATTACCTAGCTGAGCTTTAGTTTCTTCATCTGTAAAATGGGCCTTTGCCAGGGCCACTCCCCCTCCTGTGTCTTTCCCACCCCCCTCCATCTCCCTCCACAACCCCCACGTCCACCATCCCTTAGCTGCTCTTTCCAATGCACCCTCCACACTTGTCCCAGAGCATTCGCCAGTGCGGTGGGGGTGATGCGGCAGGCCACGGGTTCATACTGGGTTGACATTTAACTGAGGAAAATAAGATAAACAGCTGCTTTCACAATTAGCCATTTCATGACAATTGTGTGAGACCATTGTTGCATTTGGAGCACTTCCGCAGGGTGGGCTTTCTGAAGCCCCATTTTAATTAAAGAGTGCCCTTCCCCCACCCCACTTCCCCCATCCCTGCCCAAAATAAAACCTCCAGAGGTCTCCACCACCAAACAGAGTCTAGATCTGTAAGCCTAATCCAGGGTCCTGTGATCTCTCAGAACCTCGTCCCCCATCACATGGTACCCGCAGCCCAAGCCCCACGACTCCCTAGACCTTCCCGCCTCTGCGCCCTTGTCCGGACCAACCCTGGCTGCTGAGGCCCGGTTCCTACAGCAGCTCTTCTACGAAGCCTTTTGAGAACCCCCAGGTCAAAAGCATTCTGTTCGTAAGTGTATGAACATGTGCCATTGGTAACATCTGCCATTAGCTGCCTTGGGTTAAGGCTTAACTAGGTTAACTAGCTACAGTGCTTCTTTTTTTTTTTTTTTTTTTTTTAAGATTTTATTTATTTATTTGACAGAGAGAGACACAGCGAGAGAGGGAACACAAGCAGGGGGAGTGGGAGAGGGAGAAGCAGGCCTCCCGCGGAGCACGGAGCCCGATGCGGGGCTCGATCCCAGGACCCTGGGATCATGACCTGAGCCGAAGGCAGATGCGTAACGACTGAGCCACCCAGGCGCCCTGCTACAGTGCTTCTTTAAAGAGTTACATGTCCTCATGACTTGGTAACTCATCAAGCGCCTCTCCTATTTCTCCAAACTGAGCCCCAGAACTTATCATTCCTATAGATGCATGAGTGGAGCGGAGAGTTCATTTATTGGCTTAGGTTTGGGAAAATGCACAAAAGGGATTTGTGTCACCTGTTTGTCCCCTGCCCCTGGATGAACAACTGAAGAATGCGGCCTAAGTGGGGACCTCGTACAGTGTCCACCCAGTAAAGCCCCAATTCTCCCCCCTTTCCTGGAGTGGAGGAGGGGGGTGAGTGGGCTGAGGAGGTCCCACAGCACAGCACTAGGGGGTATTTGTGGGGTATTTGCAGCCCAGGGGAGAGGCTGGGACTCAAGGATTCCCACGTACTGTCTCCACTGACTTGTGGCCAAGTCAGGGTGTGGGTGCCATGGAAACCTCTACTGGGAGCAGAGAGGGAAAGCCACAGCCCAGGCCACCCACACTAAGCCCGTTGTCCCCTGAGCCAGGCCCTCCTCCCTGAGAGGCCCCTTATCAGCCCCTCCCAGGCCCGCAGCTCCCAGCTCCCCACCGGCTAGCTACACCAGCTTCCCTCTTGCTGGCCCAGCCTGGGGAACCAATGGGAGTCTCACCTGCCTCAGGATCCACCACCCATGCTGTCCGCCCCAGTCCCGGTGGGTGATCTCAAAGGCAGCCCAGCAGGGAGGCCAGAGAGCTCATTTCTTAGCTCCCTTAGGCCCCGGGAGCAGAGCGGAGGCCACTGGGCAGAGGGCAGGCCAGCAGGCAGTCCGTTCACAGGGACAGCCTCTCTTTTGAAGCTGAGAAGGAGGAAATCTGTTGTATGGCTGGGCGGCTTGTGCCCTGAGTGGGCTATCTGCTGGGCCTCCTGGCCGAGAGAAGAAGGCCAGATTCTGGGAAATGGCTCTGGAACTGGCCTTAGGGCCCGAGAAGAAACCCATCTGGGCCACCCAGTCCCTGGTTCTGCTTTAGGCCCCACCCATTCTTTTTTCCTCTTCCAAGTCTTGGAAGCTTCCCTGGAAGCCAAGCTGCTCTCCAGTATCCCTCCTCCTGCCACCTCCCTCACACAGTCTCCCGGAGCCAAGGGCTAGCTGCACAAATCTGATGCCAAGCTACATCGGAGCATGAGAGGGACAGAAGAGGCAGATGAATCTGACCTGGGTGCCCCTCCCCGCCTCCATTTACCATTGCAGCGAGCAGGAGCTGAGGCTGGGGCAGGGAAGGGCTGCCGAGGTCACAGGCCCGGCGCAGAGCCCGGGGGGCTGCCTCTGCACCACAGGGGCTGCTTTGCCCTTTTCTGAGCCCAGACTTGATAGTCACAGGTCAGGAGTCCAACAGATCCCCCGGGGCAGCAAAATTCACCGGGACTGGAAGCCTGCAACTCAACCCAAAGCAAAGTGGGGGTGTCAACAACTAGAAGGAAGGGCTTATGATTACAGCACTGCCTCCCACCAGCAGTCACCCCAGTGTCCCCAGAGCACTCCCTGCAGAGACACCAGTATGGCCAACAAGGGCACCCGCCTTCAAGCAAAATACCTAAAGCTCCTTTGGCTCCCGGAGGGAGGGACTAATCTGGATGGGCGGCTGAGAGGAGCCTGGGCTTTGGACCCAGAGCTTGGGGTGGGGGCGGTGCTCCAATTCCAGCTGGGTGACTTGGGACAAGTTATATAAACTCCCCTAGCCTCAGCTTCACCATCTATAAAAAGAGAGCAATAGAAATTTCTATACACCTTACCGGGATGTTGTAAGGACTTGACAAGATAGTAACTAGAAGTATTTCGCAGAGCACGTAGAGAGCACTTGATAAACAGATCACGGTGATAGATGATAGAGCATGTTGCTATTATTATCTATATGACAACCTTTTACCCCTGGAATTCTGGGTACCACATTAGGTGCAGGGGATAAAGGAGCCATAGGGGGCAAAGGGAGAGCAGTCCCCTCTGAAGCAGGAGCCCCCCTGCCCCCAGAGAGACCCAGAGGCAGCAAAAGGGCAGAACTGCAGGCAGCATGTGCCCCCAGCAAGGGGCCCCCCTAACATTCCTGTTGGGACTTAGCAGGGGGTGACCAGTTAGTTCCTGGAATGTCCAAGAAAAACAAACTGGTTGTTCTGAGTGAAATTGCAGCCTGGCTAAGGCGGGCTGGGTCTGCTTTAAATTAAACACAGCATTTCTGAGATTCTTTTCATCTCCTGGCCACTGTGGGTTAGTGGAGACATTACCTCACCTCACCTTCCTGCTCTGAGGTGCGGAAGCTGACAGGGTGTGTGTGAGCCTGCGGATGGGATGAGATGGGGGGGCCTGAGAGCCCCAGCCTGGGCTCCTGGAGGGGCCCAAGGTGAGCAGGTGCTCCTCCTCTAACAACTCAGTCTACCTCTGGGGCTGGGGTACTGGATACTTGGGGATGTGGCTGTGGGGCCGGGGCAAGGGGGGTCCTCCCATGTGCAGTCAACCCCGTCCTTGGTATTTATCTAAGGAATTCCAGCATTTGCAAATGCATTGCTTTTCTAGGAGTTCTTGAAACAAACAAACAAACAAACAAAAAACTTGGCTGTAGTTCCGCAAGTCCAGGGTTGGTCCCTTTCTTGACCCTGTCAAACATTTAGGCGCTGGGTTGCCACGCCTGCCAGCTCCTCAGCAGAGCCCCAACAAGCTTCAGCTGAGACAGTGAGGCCAGCTTCCCCACAGGGGGGCCTTGGTCAAGGTGGAGTGCCCTTCTGGTTTTGGAAATTGCTTTCGGCCAGCTCTGCCAGCTGGTAGAGTCCTAGAAAATTCCAAAGTGTGGAGTCAGGCCAACCCAAGTGTGAGTCCCAGCTCCCTCAGTGAAGATGATCTAACCTTACTGGGACCCTCAGTAGTCTCAGCTTTAAATGGGGGTTGTTATGTGGATGAAATGAAGTGTGCTCGAGGTGCTTTTGTTTCAAATGAATTATACCCAAAGTTCTTTGTAAGAAATTGTAACTTCCGGGGCCCCTGGGTGGCTCAGTTGTTAAGTGTCTGCCTTCAGCTCAGGTCATGATCCCGGGGTCCTGGGATCGAGCCCCACATCGGGCTCCCTACTCAGCGGGGAGCCTGCTTCTCCCTCTGCCTCTGCCTGCCACTCCCCCTGCTTGTGCTCTCTCTCTCTCTCTCTGATAAATGAATAAATAAAATCTTAAAAAGAAAAAAAGGAAATTTCTTCAATCTGTCTTATGTAAAGGGGAAATTGTGTAGAATCAAAAGACTTTCACAAAAACAGGCCACCAGTCCTCTCCAGAGGACTGGAACCAGGAACCCAAAAGGGGATTTGCAGTCTCTCTCCTGCTCTGCCTGCCCGGGTGCCTGCTTCCCTCTGGGTCTGGGCGCCAGTCTTCTGTCCCTGAGGACCCGCTTTCGCTTTCCCCTCTACTCAAAGCCCTGCCTTAGCCTGACATCGTTTCCTCATGCTAGGTCCACAGTTAGTGCTCAGTCAATCATGGCCAGATTCTAGTGTGTTGCTTTGTTCTGTGTATCAGTACTAGCCTGTTTGTCCCTCCGGATCTGCTCCTCTTCCTTGTCCACCTTGCCCTGTCCCTGGAGGCTGAGGTGGATAAACTGTGTCCATGGAGCTTCTTCGCCTTCCGGTGCTGGTCACACCTGAGCCCACAGTGGACACCAGCAGGAAACAGGAGGGCAGGAGGAAAGAGCCACAGGGCATGCATTGTTCCAGGGCCTGTGGGGGATGGGTGGGCAGTGGTGTGGCTGGTTCCTGAACGAGGCCACAGCAGCCCTCCCTTCAGCTACAGTCCCCGCTGGGTTCTCGAATCACTTCCTCTCCTTGTGTCTTCAAGCTCACTGAGCTGATGGCTCTTCAAGGTTGGATCCTGGAGGTGCCACACCATCCCCTGCTGGTTGCCTTCCATCGTCCCCACGTCTTTATCAATTGTCCATTCATTATATTCTTTCCAGTCACGGACCGGTCAGGGAAACACTGAATTGCCATCTCTCTCCTGCTGGGACTCATGATACAGTAAGACTGAGGAGGAAGAAGCTTTGTCTCCTTGCCCCACCTCCCACTCTGGCTCCTGCAGAAAGCAGATGAAGAGCTAGAAGCTCTTTGAGATATAAACATTATAAATAAGATATCCAGAACTAAGATAGCCAGAATTCTGCCAGAAGTAAAAAGTAATACATGTGCAATGAGAAGAAATACACCTTTTGTAAGAAACTCTCCATTAAAAAAAAAAAAAAAAGAAACTCTCCATTTAAAAAAATAATAATAATTAAAAAAAAAAAAAAAGAAACTCTCCATTTTCCTGGGAGAATATGACCCACATAAAAGAGTTAGAAATTTGCTACCAATTCAGTTATAGCCTCTCTCTGTCCTAGGACACAGATGCCTAAAACTGAGCATCATACAGGTTGTGAACAGAGGGTATTTTTGAATTGTCAACTTCTCTGCATTTTTCACTCCCAAATTCATTGGATTGGTCACCAGAATCTTTCCCTTTCCTTTTCCAGTTTGGCTTATGCACATCTCCCTTTGGGCTTTGACCATGAGGTCTTAGCCTCTGACAGACATGCCTGGCTTTGGTCTCTCTCATCTAGGCTGTTCCACAGCTCACTGTCAAAGCTCTGGAAGGCTTTCCCTTGAAGAGAGCGTTTTATGCTAAGACCTGAAGAATGAGCAGATTATCACCAGGTGAAGAGCTGGGGAGAAGGAAACCGCACCGGCCAGACGTAGAGGTCAGGAGGAGGTTGGTACTCTAGGCCCAGGAAAGTTAGTGTGGCCAAAGGAGGGCAGAGAGTGGGGACTACAATATGAATCAGGTCAGAGGGAGAGACCATGCAGGGAGCCCACTGTAGACTGCACCTAACAGGCAGAAGTGAAGTGAAAAGATTCAATGTTACCGAGCAATAAACATCCAACAACAGTGTTGGGGAGCAGGCACCTCGTAGAGAGTGAACCCCCTAGGATTCTTCTCATGGAACTAGCGCTGGTCACGGGGTGAGTTTGAGTGTAGACTAGCCACAGCCCCGGGGTACTTCGGAGGACACCGGGCCCTCGGCGGGGAGGCCACTTTCCACAGAGCCCAGACGGTGCCGGGGATCCCCTCACCTCTCTGTGACTCCCTCCCAGGGCTCAACAGGAGGACAAGGCCGGTGCCCTCCCGGTGGTTCTCCTGGGAAGGCCTGCCAGGGTCCTGGGCAAGGATCACAGGCTCTCTATCCAACCATGCGAAACTCCGTGGGGCCGAGGCCTGGTTGAATGCTGGGCCCCGAGTGGAGCTGGGCTCTGCTCCTCCTCTCCCAGCAGGCACCACGTGAGACTGTGTCCATGGGGGAGGAGACAGGACCCCAAGTGAACCAGCTGCAGGAAGCCCTCGCCCCGTTCTGCCGACTCTGCTGGCCTGTGTAGCCCGGACACCCCTCCCCGTCTGGCCTCCTTCCCTCTGGCCCCTGCTCCCGCCCTCCACTGTAGGCAAACAGGGGGATGCACCTGCCGAAACCCACCCACGCGGCCCTAGGCCCGCTCACCTGTCCCCCCTGAGCCAACCAGACAGGCTCCCCGCCGCTGGCCCTCCCAACACACAGCTGGCCCGCCGGCTGCGCACCAGTGCCCAGCGGGGAGAGGCCCCAGCAGGCCCAGAGCAGGAGGGGGGCAGGCAGGGGGCCATCTGCAGCAGTCTGCCGGGGGCTCAGCCACGGGGCACACGGCCGGCCGGCAGAGGCAGTGGGGCCGAGCGTGGGGACAGGGGCGACTGGCAGGGAAGAAGCAGGCCCAGGCATGTACGTTCAGACGCACCCTCACATTTTCGTGAGCTGCGCTTTATCTTTTTTTATTTTTTTAAAGATTTTATTTATTTATTTGAGAGACAGAGACATAGCGAGAGAGGGAACACAAGCAGGGGGGGTGGGAGAGGGAGAAGCAGGCTTCCCGCTGAGCAGGGAGCCTGATGCGGGGCTCGATCCCAGGACCCTGGGACCATGACCTGAGCCGGAGGCAGACGCTTAACGACTGAGCCACCCAGGCGCCCCATGAGCTGCGCTTTAACAGGAGCATTTGAGACTCGAGTACATTTCCTCTTTAACGGCGGCACCTCTTTCCCCATCACACACACACCCATGCCCTCTCTCAACCTTCCTGCTCACAGCACCAGTTAACGTGGGCCCCCCCAACCCCCACCTCCCATCAGAAGGCAGGCCAGGCTCTCCCTTGCTACCAGGCCTGGAGGCCACAGAACCAATTTGCTTCTCAAAGTGACAACAGCCAGAGGGCGGGGGTGGCAGCAGTGGGGTGAGGCGGGGAGGGATATTCAGGGGTGGCAGGGCAGTGGGAAGGACAAAGGTCTCAGTGGGCTCAAGGGGACAGTGTCTGAAGAGCCACCTGTGATCCTGACAGACCGGAGTCCAGGCACGTGTGTCGAGTCGCTCAGACAAATGCAGCATTTCCAGCCCAGGGTGAGGGGAGAGATGGGCAACCGCCTTCAAGATTTCCAGCCACCAGCCCTCTGTGAAGCTCCAGGGAAGGCGTCCATCTGAAATGGGCTTTGAGATACCATTACTCACTTGTTGATTCATTCACTGAAAATGTGTCAAGAGGCTAGTATGTGTCAGGGATTGTGCTGGGGCCAAGAGAAGGGCTGGCAAAGACGAGCGCATAAAACAGGGGGAAGAAAATATCTGGTATGTGAGTCACCCCAATCTCTCTAAGTCCAAGGCTGGCTAATCAAGCATAGCGCTTTTTATTTTTTATTTTTTTAAAAGATTTTATTTATTTGACAGAGAGAGACACAGCGAGAGAGGGAACACAAGCAGGGGGAGTGGGAGAGGGAGAAGCAGGCTTCCGGCAGAGCAGGGAGCCCGATGCGGGACTCGATCCCAGGACCCTGGGATCGTGACCTGAGCCGAAGGCAGACGCTTAATGACTGAGCCACCCAGGCGCCCCAAGCATAGCGCTTTTTATCACGGAGTCTGGGAAGGACCTGAGAATTCTCAACACGGTTCTCCAGGCAGCCACTCCTAGTTGAATGTAATGGACCAAATGGTGTCCACCTCCCCGCGCCACCCCCGTCCCCTCAAATTCATATGTTAAAGCCCTAACCTCCAAATGTGGCTGCATTTGAAGATGGGTGCAGTCATAAGGTTGGGACCCTGATCACATAGGATTAGGGTCCTTAATCCCAGAGAGCTCGCCCTCTCTCTCTCTGGGCACACATACCATGTAAGCACGTGGTAAGGTGGCACCCACCCCCAAGCCAGGAAAAGAAGTCTCAGAACGAAACCTACCTTGCCAGCATCTTGATCTTGGACTTCCAGCCTTCAGAACTTGAAATAAACTGATGTTTAAACCATCCAGTCTGGGGGCGCCTGGGCGGCTCAGTCAGTTAAGCGACTGCCTTCGGCTCAGGTCGTGATCCCAGGGTCCTGGGATGGAGCTATGTTGGGCTCCCTGCTCGTGGGGAGCCTGCCTCTCCCTCTCCTCCCCGCTTGTGCTCTCTCTCGCTCGCTCTCTCTCTCAAATAAATAAATAAAATCTTAAAAAAAAAAACCCATCCCGTCTGTAGTTGTGTAATGGCAGCCTGAGCAGACTATGACTTGGAGTCAGCAGGAAAGATGAAGTCTGTCAGCCCTGGGGCAAAGGCATGGAGGTGTTAACAGGCATAGCTTGCATCAGAAACAGGGAGCCGTAGGGTAGGCCCAGGGCCCGTGGTATTAGAGAGGGGAGTGGACAGAAGTGGGATTAAAGGGTATCATGTATGGAGGTGTAGGCCAAGTCAGGGCCTTGGGACTTACCCTAACAGCACTGGGGAGTGACCTTCAGATCTGCATTTAGAAAGATCGATCTGACAGCTACATTTAGGCTTGTATGGGGTGGGCAGAGTGGGGAGGTGGGAGATCAGTAGGAGGGTTCCCCATAGATCAATCCTAGGGTGGATGTGGGCCATTCGAGGGGAATGGCCTGGCTGCAGATAAGAGGAAGAGGTGAGGTGACTCCCTCATTTCTGGGCCTAGAAGGTGGGTTGGATGGATGGTCCTCACTTTGACAGGAATGTGATCTCCTGGAGGGAGGGCAACTTCTCAGCCTGGACAGATCTCAGGCTCCAAGCAGAGCAGAAGTCGCTGAACCCCATTTCAACCAACATTCTATTGGTCAGAGCTAGGCACCGGCCAGCCCAGATTCAATGTGGCTGGGGACTACCCGAGGATGTAAATATAGGGAAGTGTGAATCACTGGGGCTTTGTTATAATTCACCACCATGTCCAAGTAACAGGCAGGAAGCAAGAGGAAGAGCAAGGCCCCAAGCTAGATTCACTTGCCACGTGGGCCTTTCACCTTTGACGTTTCTCTGCAGCCCAGGGACTTCCTCTGAGCCAGAGATAGGGCTGGGTCATGTGACTACCCTCAGCTGCAAGGAATTCTGGGAACCGGAATATTTTAACCAGAGCACATTGCAATCTCCTACAAAACTTGGATTTTCAGGAAGGAAGAAGGGGAGAAGTTTTGCAAGATGAAAAAGTTCTGGAGATGGATGATGGCAACAGTTGCATGACAATGTGAATGTGCTTAATGCCACTGAACTGTAGACTTACAAAAATGGTAAGTTTTATGTTATGTATATTTTAGCATAATAAAAATTGCCATCTGTTCATGATCCTAAGGAGTTCCGGCTCTTGAGGAGTCATGAAGAATGACGAGCAGAGTGTTCTGCAGAAGCCTTGGAGGGGTGAGGAGAAAATGACGGCCACTGAGCACCTTTGTGGCAGAGAAACCACACGCAGCACTTTCCACGGGTCCCCTCAGAAGGAAATGGAGGATCTGGTTTTGTAGGTCAGGGGTGGGGCCCGAATGTGCATCTCTAACAAGTGTCCCAGAGATGTTGAGGCTGCAGAAGGAAAACCACATTTTGAGTGGCCCAGAACCGAGGTACACTGAGGAAATAAGCAACCTCAAAATCTCTGAGGATTAAATGACAAAGGCTTGTTTCTTACTCTTGCTATATGCCCACTGTGTGTTGCTGGGGCTTTGCTGGGCTGGTGACCAGGCCAGAGGGAAAGATGTCGTGACAAAGCACCAACGGGCTCTTACAGGCATTCAAGTTGGATGGCACGACCAACGTCAACGTCAGGCGGGGAAGAGAAGCTGTAGGGGAGAACGGTACCGCAGATTACCACAGGCTTCACCAAAGAGGTGGGATTTGACCTGATTAGGCTCCGAGGGAGGAACCTTTTACAGAGAAGGTGGGGAGAACTTTCCAGGCGGAGGAAACGCCATAAGTAACTACCATTGATTGAACACGTGTTATGCACCAGAAGCTTTCAGATTGTTTCCTACCTGGCCCTCACGAGAACCTGAGATATTTTTAGTCCTCTTTATAGACGAGGAGACTGAGGGTCTGACATCAGCTGAGCTGCTTGCTGAAGGTCACAGGGCCAGAGAGTAGGAGCCCAGGAAAGCAGACCCAATGTCCAGGGCTTCCTCTCCCAGGCCACAGTGGACAAGTGGAGGCATGCGGCCGTGTAGGGTATTTGCAGGATGGTCTGTATGCTGCCATTTCCCTGGAAATGGTCCCAACATCCAGAGGATGGGTTTTGTTTTTCGAAGAGGAGGGATCATGAACAGATTGCAATTTTTATTATGGTAAAACATACATAACATAAAACTTACCATTTTTGTAAGTCTTCAGTTCAGTGGCATTAAGCACATTCACATTGTCATGCAACTGTTGCCATCATCCATCTCCAGAACTTTTTCATCTTGCAAAACTGAAACTGTCCCCATTGGACACTAACTCTGCATTCTCCCTCCCTTCCAGGGGCTGGGATGCCATCATTCTACTTTCTGTTTCTAGGAGTCTGACGACTCTAGGAACTTGTTCTTGTGTGTCCAGCTTATCTCAGTGCAGTGCTTCAATGTTCATCCATGTGATAGTAGTATTGAAACATTATTCCCTTGTGTGGCTGAATAATATTCCATTGTATGTATGTTCCCCATTTTTATCCCTTCACCCACTGATGGATATTTGGGTATCGTGACGAATACTGCTATGCCCATGGGTGTGCAAATACCTCTTCCAGTCCCTGCTGTGAATTCTTCTGTGTATGATCCAGAAGTGGGACAGCTGGATCCAGAGGAATTCTTAACATAAAGGACTTTATATGGGTCGGAGGTACTGGTGGGCTTTGTTGGGGTCCAGAGAAAATGCTGCACACAAGCACGTAGGAAGCACGCAGGAAGATGCCAAGCCCCACCAGGCAACCCCAGCCCCCTCACTGCACCCCCACAAGGTGTCCTAGTTAGGGCCTGCTGTGCGGGGAAGGCTCTCTGCCCTGTTATTTAACTGTCTTGCAGGCACAGAGATCTTGCCCCAAGGAGTCTGGAAGCTCCAGAGGGAGAACAGCCATTAACCCTTCTGAGTCTCCCTTTCCCTCATCTATCAAACCGAGGCGGTGGTATTCGCCTGCCTACCTCGCAGATTGTGGGGAGGTTCCAGTGAACACACAGATGTGAGGGATGCAGAGTTGCGGCTGCCTGCTGTGGGCCCGCCACCCCCGCCCAGGCTGCCCTCCAGGCTCCCCTCTTGCTGGGTCAAACGGGGGCACTGCAGGGGTGATGTCTGGGAAGGTGGAGGGGCCTCTGGGGCCATTTCAATAAGGCCAGAAGAGCCCTAGGGCTGAGATAGCTAAAAGGAGGACAGCAGAGGTAAAAACACTCCCTGGTGACAATTCTAGGGCAGTGGTTCTCAAACTGGAGCAGGACGGAGAAGCCCCAGGGCGCTCATGGAGACACAGAGGCGGGCCCACCTGCAAGTTTCGGGTTCAGGAAGTCTAGGGTGGGGCCTGAGAATCTGCATCTCTCCCAGTTCTTGGGCACGCTGAGTCTGGGACCTCGCTTTGAGACCCACTGCTCTAGAAAATGGAGGAGAAAAAGCTGCTCATTTTGAGGACCACGGACACACGGGTCCTCCATCCCTCCTTCTCTCCCTCCCTTTCTGGTTTCCTTCCTTCCTGGTCCCACATTTAATATTAGAGCGCAAAACCTGGGCTGGGCTGACCAGGTGGCTGTTAGCTGCCGAGGGCCCCAGGCCTGTGGTGTGACCGGATGTGGAGGAGTCAGAGTGAGTCAGATCGCTGGCGGAGGGAAAATAACGCGTTCCAGGCCAGGGGCCAGGGTGGCCTTCCAGGCTCTGTAAGAGCGCCTGGCACTGTGCAAAGCCGAGACAGCCTTCCCCTGGGGTTGGGTGGTCCCCAGGCAGCAGGACACCGGGTGAGGAGCTGGTCGGTGGGACGGGCAGCTGGTAGAGTGCTGTGTCAGGCCCACGAGCCCGTCCCCGAGGCGCTCACCCAGGCCAGGCCTTCAGAGGCAGGGCTGGGAAGCAGGCCGGGAAACACAGTGAGAAGGGGCAGAAGTCCTGTGGGCACTGGGAGCAGCCAGCCCTCGGCCCTTAGATGGCCAAGCTGTCCAATTTTTGCCTTTGACTGCTCCACCATCCTTTGTCCCACCCGTGACCCATGGTGAACCCTGCAGTCCACCCTCCCCTGGGCTCGCCCACCAGACCTCTGTGGACCTTCTCTCCCCTCCCTGACCTGGGTCTCATTCCTCAGGGCCCCTGTTGCTATTTTCAAGAAGATCGCTAAGGTGCCTGATGAATGGAATTGAAGACGTGCCCCCCTCAGCCATCAGAACCGGATGGAAGTACCAGGGGCCGCACCATGCAAAGGCGCAGCTCCAAGAGGGACACCGGCCCCGGGCGTCTGCTTCGGGATCTGATCTGACTCTGGTGCACTGCTCTCACATTCTCTGGATCTATTTCCTCAACCACAAAATGGGGCCAATGGGACGTGCACGGCAGGATTGAGGGAATCACGTGAGATAATATCACAGAGGTCCTTGTAACTGGTACCAGTCTCCTCTGCAGTGAAGAGTCAGCCTGAAGGTTCTGAGAGTCCATGTGGAGAAGTGCCATTGGTCAGGCCCTCACCACATCTCAAACTCTTCAAGATTTACCTCTATGTTTATTTGGGCCTTCGAGTGGGCTTCTTAGTTCTTTAAGGTGGCTGCTTGTCATTTATTTGTTCCAGTTTCGGCTCTTGTGAGCTGTCAGCTCCCCAGCTAGGATCGCCTCCCCCCAGCAGTTCCATCGGGACCTCCGGGACACATACTCAAGAAGCGTCCCTTGGCCTGGGGTGGCCTTTGGTGCCCTCACATCTACCTGCCATTCTCCTTGTAGGCAGCGTCTGATATGAAAACTCCTTTCTCAGGGTCCGAGCGGAGGGGCGGGGTGCACAGTGAGGAGAGTGGGAGCCCAGACTCTGGGGCCAGTCGCCCGGCTTCAAATCCTTGTTCCTCGTTGGCTGTGTCCGTGCACAAGTTACCACGAAAGGAGCCAACAGCATCCTCATGGGGTCGCCAGGGGGGCTGGCGAATTAATGCACCTAAGGGAGTTGCCGGTTGCCCGCGCTTGCTGAGCTCCAGCTGAGGGTGGTCCGAGCAGGAGCTCAGGGCTCTGTGTGCTCTGCTCCGGACCTGACTTTCGGTGACTTTCTGCTGTTACTGCGGTCCCTCCGGCACTGTGGAGACTGTCACAGGCGTAGTAGTGTTCTTGTGAGCCCCCCTTTCAATCCATGGACCTCAGAAGATGCCTCAGCTGCCCACACTAAAATCTAGGGGTGAGCTTGGCCCCATGTGGCCCATAGCTAACCCCCTTAACCATGGTGTGGGTTCTGCACTAAACTCTTGGCCTGTATTATCTCATTCATTTAATTTGCGGGGGGAAGTATTTAAAGCAGATGACAAAAGGTTATCTGTATCTATAATAAGAGTTCTTTAGAATTGACAGTGAAGGTCAATAGAAACAAACCAATAGAAAAATGGGCAAAAGATACAAATAGACAATTCTTAGAAGTGCAAATCAGAATAACCAAGAACTGTTGATAGAGAATTGCAAATTAAAGTAGCAATGAGATGCCACTGTTTACCTATCAGGATGACTAAAATGTAAATGATTCCCTTTTGTAAAAGAAAAAACATTAACCCCTCCACACATGCGTTTGTGGCAGGGTTTCTCAACTTCGCTATCACTGATACTTGGGCCCAGATAATTCTCCATTGCGGGGGGCTGTCTTGTGTGTTGCGGGCTGTGTAGCAGCCCCGCAGCCTCTACCCACTCAATGACAGTTGAGCGCCACCCCCCCGCCCCCGGCACTCCAATCTTGACAACCAAACATGTCTCCAGACATTGTCAAATGTCCAGGGGGCAAAACCGCCCCCAGCTGAGACCTGCCTGGGATATAGGTAAACATTTATAGCTGTATATGATTTTATATGAACACGTACTTAATTTTAATCACTGTTTTTACAGACAAGGAAACTGAGGCGCAGGGAGGCCAAGTAACCTCTTAGGGTCACACTGTCAGTTTAGGACCCACGACGTGAGGAGGAGTCCGATTTCAGAGCTCAGCTCCTCACCCGAAGTGCAGCCACACTGCTCAGCCACAGTCTTGAGGTTTGCCTAGTTGAAGGTCTGTAGAACTTCATGTTTCTAGGCAAGAATCATGGGTGAGGGAGAGTTTCTACTGTGGTCCAGCTGAGGCCTGTGGTGTCTGATCCTGTCACCTGTGAGGGACAACAGGGCTGGGGGGCCAGTCCAGAAAGCAGCCTCTGGCAGGGCCAGCCAACCTCCTGAGCAAGGTTGACCGCAACTTGCAAGGAAAGATCTAGGGTAAGCAGCACTGCGCTTGACCCACACAGTGGCCTCTCCTATGTTCAGGGGGGGAAGGTAGAGCAGCCGGCGTGGGAGTGGGCACATGAGGACAGGTAGTGATGACTGGACTCCTGATTCTCAATTTCACGCCCTTCACTTTCCTCCCCGCTCTGCCATGTCCCCAAAGCCCTGCTGTGGCCAGCTGGGTGGGCCACAGTCCTACCCGGACTGGTGGGGTAGTGTGTGGGGGTGCATGTCACCTGTTGGGTTCCTCAACCTTTGGCCAGGTCACGATGAGGCTGTTTCCAGCTGGCTTGTCTGTTGGGGCACTAGGCTGTGAGCTCTGTGAGGGCAGGGCCGGTGTGCTTCCTCCATCTCTGCATGCCTAGTGCAGTGGGCATCAAGGTCAAGTGGGTGCAGGCTGGGGGAGGAGGGGCACAGTCAGGATATTTAGGTTGGCACGTGCCTTCCGGGTCCCGGAGCCCAAAGCCGTTGGTTCCTAGAGTCACTCAAGGGGCGTCACCTGAACAGCCAAGGTGAGCTGAGGAGCTCAGCCCTGTTCCCTGTAACGGGTTCTGGTCTTTCCCTGGGCCTGCGAACAAACCCGAGCTGTAATGAGTTCCGGGCCGAATGGAGCTCCCTGATTGCTGCTCACGGAGCGGGGAGGGCATGCAGCTTAGAGCTGGAGGGGCGGACCTCATGGAAGGGCTTCACTTTGGACACGGCAACTTCTCAAGAAGTTTCTTGTAGGAAATACTCACTGGTCAGGTATCCCCGCCGCCCGCCCCTACAGGCCAGCTGCAGGCAGGAGCTTCCACGTTGAACAAGCAGCCCCCTCCATGTGCGGGGCTGGGGGGCAGCTGCGGTCCTCCTTTCTGTGCCTGGAAGCATCACACCTTTCTTTGCTGAACCCCAGGCAGAGCAGACTGGAGTGTCTTTTGATCTCCACTCTATCGTTGCAGACCTCTATTGTGGCCCCATAACAGCTTTATCACACACGTACATACACACTTCTACTTTTTGAAGGCAGAGATCAGATCTTAAAATCTCAGTGGGGAAACTGGGTCCCAATGACTCTCTCCTTGCGAAGTCATCCCACAGACAAGAAAGTGAGTGACTGTGACTTGCACAATTTAGGGCTTATTCTAAGTCGCCTGTTCTCAATCTGCCACACATTAGACTCTCCTGGAGATCTTCCAATGTGCAGGCCACACCCCGGGCTCATTAAATCAGAATCTCAGGGAGAGTCCCCTGGAATCAGTTTTTTAAAAAGCTTCCCAGGTGGAAAGCTCAACGCGCAGAATTGAGAACCTCCGTACTAAGTGGACATTGGCCAAAAAGGGGGTTTGATGGTGTAGGAATTAAGACATTTGACTGTAGCTACTTTGGTGGTTGCAACTGAAGAGCCCCTTGTAAATGAGGCAGGAGAGAAAAAATGGCAATGGGGCTGGGAGACCCGTGGGGGCCCGGCAATCCCGTCACCTGAGCTGCGCGCCCTCAAGCACAGGCGGCGACTGCCCATCCCACCCTGTAGTCCAGGGCTGCCCCACTCAGAAATCTGCAGGACGACTGTCAACGCCACCAGTCTTTAAGAACCAGTCTTTCCTATTTCAGGAGCATTTTCTAGACTCCTACAGCCCCCAATTCAATTGTCAACTCAAAGGTGTAAGATTGGCAAGCAACAGAGGGACACTTCTTTTTTAACAAGCTTTAGTTCACTTTATTTTTCTTGTATAAAACTACGTGATGGCCACAGCTGGAGCCTAGGTCCTCTGCACGGAGACTCTGTTGTGGGTGTTCACAAGATGGTCAGTGAATTTCTGATAGGGAGACTTGGTGAACACCGTCTCCTTCCAGAAGTCAGGGGTGAGACAGCTGTAGGTCTCGGGGATGGCATCAAAAGTAGCCTTGGCAAAGTTCCCCAGGGTGGCAGTGCAGCCCCTGGCCGAGGTGTGGCAGTCGTCGATACCGGCCAGCATCAGTAGCTTCTTGGGCACAGGGGCTGAGACCATGCCAGTGCCTCTGGGGGCGGGGATGAGGCACCCCAGCACAGGGCCACAGCAGCCAGTCACCCGGGATGGGACAGTGTGGGGCTTGCCGATCTTGTTCCCCCAGTAGCCTTGCCGCACGGGGACGATGGAAAGCTTGGCCAGGACGATGGCCCCACGGACGGCAGTGGCGACCTCCTTGGAGCACTTGAAACCCAGGCCCACGTGCCTGTTGTAATCTCCGATGGCAACAAACGCCTTGAACCTGGTCCGATGGCCAGCACGGGTCTGCTTTTGCACAGGCATGATCTTCAGAACCTCGTCCTTGAGGGATGCTCCCAGGAAGAAATCAATGACCTAGATTCCTTGATGGGCAGGGAGCAGAGAGAGATCTCCTCCAGGGACTTGGTCTTCATGTCCTTGACCAGGCAGCCCAGCTTGGTGATGGAGATCCACTCCTTGTCCTCGGCCTTGCCTCTGCGAGCTCCACGGCCTTGACCCCGGCCCCGACCACAGTCCCGGATGCCACTGCCGAAGCCTCTGCGGCCTCCCATTCCAGGGCCCCCCGGCCCTCCGGGCCCTCCCACAGCACCGGCGTCATCCGCCATTTGGTATTCTCTCGGAGAAGAAGCCAGAGAGACACTTCTAAAGTGGTTCCTAAGTCTATGTAGGTGCAGGCCACCTAAGCGCCCCAACATCTGACACTCCCTAACTCAAATCACGATGGCTGCCATATAGAACAAAAGAGGAAAGAACAAGCATCAGCAAGGGGGTGGAGAAATCGGAAGCCTTGTGTGCTGTTGGTGGGAATGTAACATGGTATAGACGTTGTGGAAAATAGCATGGCAGCTTCTCAAAACATGAAAAACAGAACTGCCAACTGCCAACGATCCAACAATTCCACTTTTGGGTCTAAACCCCAAAGAACTGGAAGCAGGGTCTTGAAGAGATTTGTACATCCGTGTTCGCAGCAGCATTCACAAGAGCCAAAAGGTAGAAGCAACCCAAGCGTCCATCGATGGTTGGATGGATGAACGAAACAGACACACAGTGGGATATTATTCAACCTTAAACAGGAAGGAAATTCTGACACATGCCACAACACTGATGAACATCAACATTACATCAAGTAAAATAAGCCAATCACAAAAGAGCAAATAATCATTCCACTTATCGGAGGCAGGAGTCAAATGCAGAGACAGCAGGAAGACCGGGGTGGCTGCCAGGGGCAAGTGGTCACCAGAGGAATGGGGGAGTCAGTGTTTGATGGCGACAGAGATTCAGCTTTGCAAGATGAAGCGCTCTGCGGACAGATGATGGTGCTGATTACATAATGATGCAACTACTTAATGCCACTGAATTACAGACTTAAAAATAGTTATGAGGGTGCATTTTATGTTATTTCACCAAAATTAAAACCAGCCACAGCCTAGAGAACTGGGAGGGGCACACAAGAAGGAGCCAACCGTTCACAGAAGTGGTTTATCAGAGCTGTGGACTGAAAGCCCTGACAGGGCCAGGAAGGCCCAGGAGGAACCTTACATTTTGTACATCTATTTGGGAACAAGGACAGTGGAGAGAAAGGAAAGTTAAGATCCAAGCTGGGAACAGGACAAAGCACTTCACCCACCCCTCAGTTTTCTTCCTGGTTCAGACAGAAAACGTCAAAGACTCACAAGGGGTTCTTGCGGGAATGCGGGTAGTTTTTTGTGAGAACCCGAAAAAGAAAGACTAAAAAGAAGCGAAGTTGTAAGCAAGCAAGTAGGTAAGATATTGACACACGAAGGGGTGAGGCGGGGAGGACATCCAAGAACAGCGGCTGGCTCCAGCACCTCAGGGTTCTGAAAGAACTCACAGCTTCCGTGAAGTTTGTGAACCCCGCCTAACCATCACTCTCCATTCTACTTTGATTAAAACATGATTATGCACCTTGATCTATCCTCTTCATCAGATTTGGCTTGGACCTACTTGTGGTGCTTTCCAAAAAATCACAAGTGCCCCCAGAGCATTTACAGTACACAGCATATTCTAAAGAACATGCCACCTTAAACAGCCCAGGAGGCCCCCCAAGGACGCTCTGACAGAGAGAACCAGTGAGGTGAGCATGTGATACCAGCTGGGGAGCCCGGGGATTCCAGGCAACATGATGAGCAAGCTCTGGAATATCTGCTTACAAAGCAGGTGTATCCTGGGAGAGAAACACATGGAAAACAGAGGTGCCCAGGAAATGCACGGATGGATCGGGCAGGAAGGGCAGGGGGTCATCACCTCGCCTCCCAACACAGGTCTAACTTCAGTGTGCTGTGTGCATCCCCTGTCTGTATTCTGGGCCTGCTCCTTCCCCTTCGTACCTTCGGTGCCTGAGTGGGGCTGAGCCACGGTGGCCATGCAAGCACGCTCCTTTGTCCAGTGGGTTACCTTGTGATCTCCCGGGGAGCCCTCCCCCACAGTTCTGGTAGGAGTGGAAATTATCGAGTCGTAAACTGGCCCACTGCCCCAAGAACACATGCCTTAACCTGTGGCACAGGATTCCACTGTGCCCCTGTTTCCTGTGCCCCTCAGAGGCTGTGCTTATTCCTCTGTACCCAAGCCCCAGTATGCTGTGGCTGCCGCTCTCCCCACCGTGGGCACAGCATAGGGTAGACCTGTCACGTGTCTGGAGGGAGCAGCGTGGTCACTCTCCCCGAGCAAGGCCTCCCTTCCTGCCCGACACACATGGGTCCTTCCCGTTGGCTTCTACTCTCCTGGCCACGGGGGCAGAAGCTGGCTCAGGAAAGGGGACGCAGCAGGGGCTGTGCTCTCCCCCATGTCCTCTGACAGGAACAGAAGGGACCCAAGACACGACTGTGCTGAGAAATCACAGTCCTGGACTCTCAGATCAGAAATGCAGAAACCACAAACCAAGGGAAAAAACAAAAACTGAAGTCTTTTTAATTTTTTTCCCCCTCCCAAGAGCTAGTTCCAGTGATGTTTATTACTCAGCCTGAGCTGGAATAACATTAGACAAAAATAGAAACAGCCTCTGGTTTTACAAAACCTTTGTACAAGTCCTCTGATTTTCTAGTCATGCCAGGGTCCCCTGCTGTGGTGCCAGAGGTCAAGGGAGACTGGGCGGCCCAGAGGGAGCAGGGCCCGCAGAGAGGGTTGCGGGCCTCAATGCTGCGAGCAGAGCTGGGTAAGATAAGCCAGGCAACCTGTTCCAACAGCCTGGCTGGCGACTCGGGGTTCTACGTGTGGGGCCGAGCTGCTGGGTCCCTGCCCCGGGTACAGAAGCTGGGCGGGTAGAGGCGTGGGCTTGGCCCTGAGCGAACTTTGCCCCTAGGATGGCGAGAGCCCCACCCCAGAATCCTGCCTGCAGTCACTGGCTGCTCATAGCAACAAGACCTCACCTCCCTGCCTCAGAGGTGCCGCACAGGGGAAGGGCTGGCCACCTGAGAGGGACTCAGGGGACTCGGTGAACCCTGCTCATATCCCGAGACGGGGAAGGCCAAGGAACGCTGCCACTTTCCAGTTGAAGCTGGTCCAGCCCTGAGGCCAGCTGCTTTCACGGCCCCCCAGCATCACTGCCGTGCCCTGCACGGCCACCTGGGCCACCTTGGCCTCCGCTCTCCCGGGCCTCTCATGGGACGGGCAGGCCAGGCCCGCCCCTAGGTCCTCCTGGCTGTCCTCCAGGCCGGGTAGATGGTAGGCGGTGGCCACTATCTCAGGGGCTGCTTGAGCTCGAACAGGCCTGTCCCGCCCCGGACGACTTTCCCGACCACGAGGCAGGCGGAAGGGGACCTCAGCTCATCGTGCGATCCTGGGAGACACAAGAGCTCTTGTTAGGTGGTTGAGGGAGAAGTTGGGGTGAGGTAAGGGGATGGAGGGGGCTCAACAGAGGCTGGGCAGATAGGGCATCTCAGAGGCCAGCAGGAGGCCCTGAGTCCTGGAGGCCGATTAGGTTCTGTGAGGTAGCTCTGCTTGCAGAAAGAGGAAGGAAGGTCCTTCCCCCTTTCCTTCAAAAGGGCAGAGGTAGCTTTCCCATCTACTGCCCACCCTCCCCAGCTGCTTCCTCAGTGAGATCCCAAGATCTCACTCGTGTGGAAGGCATGTGGAAAGGTGCCCAAGAGACAAGCCTGTTTGCCCAGAGCAGACTTAGGAGAGGGAAGGCCAAGGGCACCCGCCCATGCACTGACCCAGCATGGTGGCCTGCTTCAGAAACTGGAAGCTGGTTTCAAATGTCATCTGTTGCAGAGGGGAGGAGTTTGAGCGGATCCCAAAGCGATTCAATGGCTTGTACACGCCCTCGAAGCACATATAGTCGGCGACCAGGGAGAGATGGCGGGGATCGACCGCAATGCCTGTCACGTTGGCAGCAACACCAGAAAGGATTATGCAATGACAAGGGGACAGTTGGGACAGTGTCACCCGACACAAGGCAGCTCATAGGCTCAGATGTCAGACCCCCAGGCTCCGCTTCCAGCTCAGTCACCTATTCAGTCAGCTACTTAGCCCCCAACCTCGGCGGGGCAGTCCCCCTCACCCCTGCCCACTATCAGTACAACCCACTCTCCACTTCTATCCACTAGCCTAGGAAACTGACTCCAGACTTGCAGCACTGTTTCACTTGGGAGCCCAAACCTTGAAGGCAGGCTAGGGGCCACGTCATCAGGCAGGAGCTTCCTCAGAGGCCAGATGAGAAACAGGTCGGTGGGGGTGGGGGTGGGGAGGGGAGAAGTCCTCAGTGACAGGACTGAAACCTGTCCTCCCAGATCACTGTCAGAGTCTCCCACAGGCCACACGCTCACTGCACCCACATCCCTACAGAGCTGGCCCGCCACGCCGGGACCTTCTGAGCGCTCTCCACGGCCCCTCTTACCGTACACAGCAAACACGTCCCTGATCTCCTTCTCGATCACCCGCAGTGCGGCCTCGATGCCGTAGGTGCTGGCCATGGCGTGGATGTCATTGGAATAGAGGCGGCGCAAGTCCAGAACCTAGGGAAGAAGGAGGGGCTGAGTGGGAAGGCCTGGCCTTCTGCTCCCTTCCGTTGGCATGACCCACCCTGGCCGAGCTCGCGCCTTGTCTGGTAGTCAAGCACAGCTGCCGACGATGTGGTCCAGGGGTGGCCCAGGATTAGTGAAGGGAGACAGTGCAGGCAGAGTTGTGGGTGGCCAGGCCCCAAGGTCTGTCTCGCTGTCGGCACCAAAGCCCAGAGATAACTTGGTACCCGCTTCAGGTCAACAGGAAGAAAGGTATTTCCTTATTTATTTAACAGATCGACGTGTTTCCTAGGATTGAGACGTCCTTCGGTAGGCGAGGAAGTTCTCCAGCAGACACTTAAATCCCTCTCCAGGGCACCAGGGGCAGCGGTGGGGCAGCTCCGGGGGGGAAAGCCGGGCCTCGTCAGGGCCCTGAGGCTCCAGTTCGGCTGTTCTGGAGGCCCCAAGGTGGCTCTGCACTACGTCATCCCCACAGGACACGGCGGAGACCCCGGCCTCGTTCAAACAAATGCCACGAGCATGACGGAGTTCACCCTGCTGGGGCCTGCCTCTCAGGAGGCACAAGCCCCCCCTGCTCTGTCCTCAAGGAGGCGTCCGGGCAGCAAGGGCCTCTGCAGGGCAACTGTTGTGGGAGGAGCAGTGTTCCAGGAAGGGAGAGCTTCGTGAGCTGGGTGCAGACCGGCGACGGTGGGCTACAGGGGTCCCAGCACCTCGGTATTCTCTGGGGGAAACCCTTGTGCCCAGGGGTTGAGAGCATCTCAAAAGGTCCCAGGAGACACAACGAAGTGGGAGAATGAAGCAGGAGGAGCAGGTGGGACAGAGCAAACTGCGCCGCTGGTCTGGGCCACCTCTGCTCCCAGGGCCCCCTTTACCAGATGAAATGAGCAGCTCCCAAGCCAGGAATTCAGCAACTATTTCTTACAAATCGACTTTGCGGAGATTTTAACTTCAAGGAAAAAAATTTAGAGCCAAATGAGTTTGAGAAACCCTGGGTTAGAGGACGTTAAGCAGGTTTCTGTACAGCGAGTCCTAACTAGGCTAACGCGCATGGTGGATCCCAAAAAGAGGGCCCAGGGACCTCACCTGCTGGTGGCCAGGCCCCGAGACAGCATGGGGCCTCGTTCTTGGCCAGCCGACAATCTGGAAAGGGGACATGTACCTCAGCGTATTTGAACAGCTCCGGCAGGTTGATTCCTTCAGTGTTTAAGACAAGCTCCTTCTCATTCTTCTTGTTGGTGGTTTCATTGAGGAGGCACCTTGTGATGCCCTTGGTCGCGTAGACGACAGCACTCTGGGCCAGCAACACTACCAGGGAGCTCATGTCAAAGTTAATCTTCATCAGAGGGAGCTTCACTGTCACCTGCAGGAGGAGGGAGGTTTGTGCGAGGGGAGGGGGCTAGCCCTCCCCCACAGCTGGCTCCCTGGGCGACGCCTTCAAAGCTTGCTTAGCAAACACCTTGGCTGGGGGCAGGTGGCCCTGCTGGGGTAGGCTGGGTCTGCACACGCAAACACTGGGTGGCAGAACGGACCACACACAGCAGCCATCTCCAGTCACCCAGACGAAGGTGACACCTTCACAGATGCTGCTGAAAATCCTATCTGCTCAACAGTGCCCCTGGTAGCCTTTCGATCACCCCAAGGTGTCACAACTGTCGTTTCGTGTGGGTAACCTGCTCAACGACTCTTATCTACGTTGCCATTTGGGAACCACTGGACTGGACCAAAGCAAAGGACAAAAACATCAGTCTGAGTGTAGCTGTGTAGGCATCCTAACCAGCCAGCCTTTACAGGAACCCTGAAGTTGGTGACTAGAGGCCGTGGGTGCGAGGAACTAGCGCACTCCTGCCGGCCTCCGCAACAACTCTGAGGTATGGTCGCTCGGTAGTACCGAAGGTGAAATGACTGAGGTGAGATGTTTAAAAGTACCCGCGGGGCCCAGCCGATCAGACTCATGTATACACACTGTTCTTGAAGAATCAGAAAGAACTGGCCCACTAGCGGTTTGAGTCAAATGCGGAGGGCAGTGATGTGGGGCAGAGGGTCCACAGCTGCCCCAGATCCTTTAAGGGATCTGGGATGATGAAGAGACCGCAACCCACAGCCACAGACCCCGCATGCCAGCCAGTGGCGCGGGGAGGAGCTCAGCAGCAGGCCCCTGGCCGGGCCTCTGTGGGGGTCGCGAGCGGTACCAACCTGGCACCACAGGCTCTCCTCGGAGTCATACTGGTAGTCCTCTATGAACGGGTGCGACTCGCGCACCGCCTGCACCCGGCGCTCCACGGCCCCGGCTCCCTGGGGCTCTCTGCTGCGGGTGGACTTCCGGGGCTGGCTGAGGGGGGCGGCAGGGGGCGAGTCCTCCTCGGGGCCTAAGCCCACCTCTTCATCCTGCTCCTGGGCCTTGTGAGCACCTTCCTCCTGCATGTCCTCATCGTCGTTAGCCTCCTCAACCTCCTCTTCCTCGCTCTCATAATCGACCTGGCAGGGGATGGGGTACGGTCTGTGTCACCTGGGCGCCCCCATCTGTCTGGACTTTGCCGGCGAACAAGCGCCCCTGCAGAGGCCTTATCTGACTGGCAGCACCCAGGTCCCTACTCCACCCAGCCTGGGCTGCCTTCTCCTCTGTCCTGGTGGCCCCTCCCCTGCCAATGCCAGTCCCTCAGTCCCAACTCCCAACACCTTCCACCCTCCTCGAGCTCTCTCTTGCCTGTCAATTTCCTCAGCCCCTCTCAACTGCCCTCTGTCCTAGTGGCAGTCCTGAGGCTGGTTTTTGTTTTTGTTTTGTTTTTTAAGATTTATTTATTTGAGAGAGAGAGAGAGACGGCAAGCGAGCACAAGCAGGGGGAGGGGCAGAGGGAGAGAGAGAATCTCAAGCAGACTCCCCACTGAGCCAAAACCAAGAGTCAGAAGCTTAACCAACTGAGCCACCCAAGCGCCCCCATGAGACTGGTTTTAGTATATTTTCATTGTAAAACCAAGAGGCAGCCTGACTTCACCTCCTTGCAAAAAGCCTCTGGGTCCCTGAATCTGATTCACTACAGAGCCAAAGGGCAGTCCAGGGATGGCCCCTGTCTAATTCCTGCCCTGCGAACTTTATCTTCTCCATTGAGACATGTGCTGGGAGGCCAGATCTGCTTCAAGGTTCCTAATGGATTCCAGCATGGTAATAAAAGTGTGGCCATACGTGGCAAGCAACTATCTTGCAGGTGTGACAGGAGGGATGTGACACCGCCCCTCACCCCAGCCAGTCCCCTCACCTCCTCTTCTTGTTTCTCCTTGCGTTTGGCATCAGAAGCATCAGCGTCCCCCTCCTCAGCTTCAGCGTCCACAATGGGCCCCTCCTCTTCCTCGTCGCCTTCCTGTTCTCCCTGTGGTTCGGGGACAAGGAGGAAAAAGACGGGCTCCAACACCCAGTGCTTGCTGAATCCATCTATCTACCCACCCATTCCTCTTGTCTGCTCATTTCATCCACCCAGCCACCCACCTGCCTGCCCATCTAGCCATCCATTCGTTTTACCTCCACATGCCACCCATCTACCCACCCTTCCTCCTAGCCAACCCATCCATCCAGTTCCTGCTCTGGGCCAGCCCTGCACTCCCTGCCTCCTTCTCTTCAAGCTTCGTTTTCACATGTCTCACTTGCAAAATCCTGCATTTTAAAAGAAATGTCAAAAAAGTGACAAGGCTAAGTCATTAAAAGAAAGTGGTATGAAATATTGTTCCAAATATTTTTTTTGCAGGTGGAGATGAAGACAGGATTGGCTGGGTGGACTATTGAGTATTTTAAAAACCAGACATTTACACCTTCTGATCTTGGCTCCTAATTTTTTATAGTCTTCTGGGTGCCCTAAGGATGGACTGAGCAGCCTTCCAAAGACCGTCCATGCCCATTTGTGCTCGAGTTAGCCAACTGGGAGACCTCCTGGGCTGGAGACCGAGCATTCTCTTTGGTCTCGGCCAGGCCCTCACTGTCGGGGTGAGGAGCAAGGCCCAGAGACAGGAGCAGACATAGCTGAGATCACAGAGTAAGGTGGGGGCAGTACTGAGTGCACCACCCCCCCCAAGTCACAGCTATTGCCATATGCTGAAGCTGCTGCTGGCTCAGATGATGCTGAGGGACCAGCCCCACACCACCCCGGGTCTCCTGGCAGATGAGGTATCATCATTCCCGGACTGTTTTGCCTCCAAGCTTTTCCCTGGCTCCTTCCTTTTTTATTCCTGCAGCCCGACTTCCCTGCCAGTACTCCCTACCAGTATACCTGATCCAGGGAAGTCAAAGGCTGAGCATATGAAACCAGGAAAAGAATTCGAAAGCCCAGTGGGTACCAATACTTTAAGCCTATCCTCAGGGTAGAAATCACTGAAGGAGCGGTCCTTGAGAACACACAGATGGATGATCCTGGGCCCTCCCCTAAGGCCAACCAGACCAGCCCCCACCATGGCTCTGTCAGCATGGCAGATAAATGATAAGGTACATGGAAAGAATAGCCAAAACCAGGAAGGGGCTTGAGGAGTGCTGAGAACAATCCCAGAGCCTTCCCAGGAGAGAAGACTAAGGCAGCAGCTACCCTACAGGCTTCCAGCCCTGGGACCCTCCCCTGTGCTGATCCCAGAGGGGGCCCTAGGGGACTCACTCACCCGATTCCTCTCCGACTCGCCAGAGTTGTCTAGATCCCGCTGGGTAGCTCTCCGAGTGTTAACGCTTCTGAAAGCTGAGGCTTTATTATTCTTCTTTCTGAGGGATTCCATCAGAATCTTAAAGAACCTAAAACGAGAAGAAAGCCGCGCGGGCCCATTCAGTCCCCCCCCCCCCCGCCGCCCTTGCGGGGGGTAGGAAGTTCTGTCCGAGGGTCTCGCAGCCACCTAAGGCCGTGTCAGGGATTTACACGAGACAGAGATCCAGCATCTGCTCTCGGCTCACTTGTGCCCCCCCCACCGCTGTTGCTGAAGGGCAGAGAGCACGTTGGAGAGAGCACACTGCTCCACAGCCCAGCAGGCCTGGTTGGAACACATGTCCTGCCACTCCTCAAGCGTGTACCTTTCAGCATGACAGTCACCTGAGCGTGAAGTCCCTCATCTGTAAAATGTGTGTACGAGTATGTGCCGTGCAGTCTTGTCTGAAGGCTTAGACATGACCCCCTGTCCAAGAACGGTCATAAGGCCTGGTGGAGTGGGCAGTCTGTAAGCGGAAGGTGCTAGCGCGACTGTGGCCGGTGTCTGATGGGGACAGCGGACTCGACGGCAGGAGAGGGGGGTCCAGGCCAGGGCTAGGACTGTTCCCGGCCTGTCCCCGCAGCATCTCCAGAAAGTGGCACAGCTTGGGCCTGACATCTCCGGTCTCCTTGGGGTGGGAGCCCTGACAATTTGATGGAAGACCTAAGATGTGCAAGAGCTCATCAGAGTTTTGAAGGCAATGATGACTTTGTGGCCATAAATCATGTTGACGGGTTGGAACCAAACCAATTTAAAAGAACCAACTTACTGCAGAGCCTAGGGGGCCTTTCCTGGCCCCTCGCCTCTTCCTTCTGACTTTTCTATTTTTAAGCTCCCTTAAGGCCTCACCCTGCCCCCCGCCCCCTGCTTCTTTTTTTCACATAATCTCTTGCCTGTCTTCTTCTTCAGGCCAGAACAGCATGCCAAAATGGATTGCTTTTAATTATATTAAGTATCAGGTCCCTTAGCCAGCCAGCCATCCTGTACTGTCTCAGTGCCTATAATGTGTGTATCATGTGCCCTGGGAGCAAAGCAAGGATGAAAATACAGAAAATATAGGAGTGCTATCTTAAATTTAAGTAGGCAGGTCAAATATTTACTGTTTGGCTTTTTAATAGCAAAAGACAACTGTTCTCCCTCCTCGTTACATATATATACTTTAACTTTTTAAAAGTTGTGCATGGTTTTGCTGAGGTTTCTGCCTTTGGCAGAAAAGTCTCCTCACCCACCAATCCAGGGAAGAGCCTGGTCACCGAGTGCTGGGGATGGGGACAAGGGCCAGATGAGGGAAGGCCAGGCTTGACTTGAGAAGAGGGGGCGAAAGAGAGGTTTCTGGAAGGCCAGGCTCTGGTTCAAGTCTGCATTCAGCCAGAGACTGGGGAGGAAGGCCTTCATCTCTTCTGTACAGTGGGCCATTCCCACCCCGACCCGAGCCTACTGCATAGTGAGGAGAGGAAACGGGACAGACGGGGGTGTGGCAGCCCCAGGCCTGCTGCCTCCCTCCCCTCAACAGGAGCTGTTCGCCTCCTCCCACTGCTTGGGGGCTGCTGCTCTGACTCCTCAGAATCTCTAGGCCCGTAGCTTTGTGGCCGGCTATGTCACCCCCCTCGAAGGCTCCCCCCACCCAGCACTCCACAACTGGCCACCCCCCCACCGCAAATGCCCGTCTGCTCCCCCCAGCCCTGGTGCATCCTCTGCCAGCAATTTCTCCAGCCCTTTCTCTACCTGTTGGAGCTGCACCCAACCCCCAAGTCTGGATCTAAGTGCAGATGGAAGGCCCCAAGGAGACCTTCCCTAATCCCCCCCTCGCTGGGACTCCCTTCTGCCCGGCCTGCCTCTTTCAATGAATGAAACTGCTGGAGAACACGAGAGAAGATGAGGAAGCAGAATGAACCCAGACCAGTAAGTGGCAGACACGTTATCAGTGTGCCAGAATCCTCCTGCGGGCGCACACAGTTTGCCCTTCCGTGATTCTGCCAAGAGCAAGGGAGCTGAAGGCCCACGATGGCTGCTCTGTGCAGGTTTTGCTGTTTGTCAGACTGTGGCAACCGAAGGGAACAAGAGGGACAGGCTGCAGGGAAACCACTCTTCCTACATAAATAATTGCCAACAGAGAATATGACCCCTGGCTGTTTCCGAGAGTCCCTGGCAACAGCTCCAGCACCTGCTGCTTGCAAAGTCGGAGTCACAGACGCCGTAACCGCACACTGGCAGCTTGGTCGTTTCACGGCTGGGGACAGGAGGCCAGAACTTACCACCCGACTCCTAGCTCGGGGCTCTTTCTACTTCACCGCCCCTGGCCCACCTTCCAGATGATAGACACTAACATCCAAAGTGACAGATGTCGGTACAAATACTTAGAGAACCTTCAAGGCTATACATCTCCATATAGAGATGTGCCTCTGTGTTTCTTTTTTTCCCTTCTCCAATCTATTGTCAAAATAGTCTCATGATCTATAGCTGGGAGAAGAAAAGGGAAGTGGGGGAGGGAAGGGAGGTAGAGAGAGAAAAGGAAGTGGAGGAGGTGCGGGGAGGGAAGGGAGGAAGGAGGGGGGTTGTCACTCTTGGGAGCACACTGACATTTCCTTGTGGTCTGTTAAGAGGCCTTAACGTGGCCATTCTGCCGCCCAGGCCTGTCAAGGACAGTCCAAACCACACCCGGTTCACACACTGCCCCTTCTCTCGTCTTTGGCCCAATCCGCTAGAGTCGCAGAGTAGCTAAGAGCTACTGCACATGGCTTTGTTTATCACAGCTTTTCAAGTGCACCAGCAAATACAAACCAGGAGCTGAAAAAGTACTTCACTTCTGGGAAGAAGCCAGGGCTGTCCCTCATTAAGAAAAAAAACTTTTCAAAGTGACGGATTTTTCTATTTCCTGAGATAATATAAATAGAATTCTAGGGGTGCCCGGGTGGCTCATTCATTAAGCGGCTGCCTTCCGCTCAGGTCATGATCTCAGGGTCCTGGGATCGAGCCCTGCATCGGGCTCCCTGATCAGCGGGAAGCCTGCTTCTCCCTCCCCCACTCCCCCTGCTTGTGTTCCCTCTCTTGCTATGTCTCTCTATGTCAAATAAATAAATAAAATCTAGAAAGAAAGAAAAGAAGAAAGAAAGAAAGAAAGAAAGAAAGAAAGAAAGAAAGAAAGAAAGAAAGAAAAAGAAAGAAAGAAAGAAAGAAAGAAAAAGAAAGAAAGAAAGAAAGAAAGAAAGAAAGAAAGAAAGAAAGAAAGAAAGAAAAAGAAAGAAAGAAAGAAAGAAAAAGAAAGAAAGAAAGAAAAAGAAAGAAAGAAAGAAAGAAAGAGAAAGAAAGAAAGAAAGAAAGAAAGAAAAAGAAAGAATTCTAAGCACAGCCTGGTACCTGCTGCACGCTGCCCTACTGGCGTGGCAGGCGGAAGTCCTAGGTGAACAGAAACGGGGCAGACCATCCACCTCCGCCTGCTCTTGATAATTCTCAAGAGGCCATATGATCCTAATTCCCATTTCTCAGAAAAGGGCTGCCTGGCCAGCACAAACATGCGGTTCTCCTGGGAGTTATGTTCCTCCAAGTTAATTAATGAGCCGGCAGGCTGGAGACGCCGTCTGCTGTGACATGGCCCAGCACCACGAAAGCGCTGGGTCTGCCTGGTAAAATGAACCTTCTCCCTCTGGGCCGACAGCAGTGCATGTGTTCCCCGAGGCCTAGCCAGCAACAACTTCACCCAGGCTCACGTAAACTGGGACAGGATCTGCCTGGCAGTGGGCCCCTTCCAAGGGGATGGGTTCCCATCCAAGCTCACCTGCCATAATACCCACAATCCTGAACACCACATGTTTGGAGGGCTGGCCTGAAACCAGCTCACATCTTTAGGTGAGAGGGAAGAAGAGGGCCAATGGCAGAGCAGTTGCTCTCTCCTGGCCACGCTGCATCCGAGACTCATCTATGAATGCGCATCACTCGGTGAAGGTTGGTGGGATGACTGAATGCAGTGGGCTCTGCCTCTACTCTGCCCCATTGGTTCTCCATTTCAGGGAGGCTCCGGGAGGGCCTGAGAGCTGGTCTAGATTATAGGCAGTGGTTGGTGGTCTGTGATCGAATCCCACGGACAGATGGGATCTATTTGGGCCTTACCAAGTTTCTGAAAATGGATGGATTAGTTGCTGGTATTTAAAAATTAGAAAACTTATTTATAAAAGCAAAAGCAAGCAACCAAATAGCCAAAGACAGAAAAAAAAAGGGGGGGGGGAGGCTTTCAGGTTTTTTTTTTTAAATCAGAAGATCTGACCACTGACCCACATTCCTGTTCCCCTGAGGCAGGTTCTGCACTCTCCAGCCTGCTGGGGGCCTCCTGGCCTGCTTCACTGGCCCATCCCCTGCTGAGCCCTGCAGCCATCTGAGTCTGCGCGGCGTGATCGAGGGTTAGCGGGTGAGTCCGAAGTGCCTCACTGGCTCTTCCTGGCTTACCCCAGCCCCGGCACACCCACCATCCTACTCCTATGTACTCAGCATGGTGGCCTGTGCTTTTCAGATGCCCAGCAGTAACTTGCACTTGAGAGAAGAAGGATTTTCTTTCTCCCTACCTGTAAGCAACTGCTGGGAACCCCAGCTATAGACCTGGGGCTTAAAAGCAGCATGCCATCCGCATACTGCCTGTTATTAAACAGAATATAAATGTATTGGGAACCACAGGGTGCGGCCTGGAACATCTTGTCAAAAATCACCCCCGCAAGCTGCTCTACCCTCACCGCAACACCACGGTGACAGGGCTCCATCCTCTTTCCAGTACACATACTTCCACATCTGAAAGCCTCCAAACCCAAGAAGACAAGACTGACTCGTCAACCAGAGAGAAGAAAAGTCTCAGGGAGTGGTGTGTGGTGAATGCAGTCACACCCACAAGCCAGATCAGGAAAGACGTTTCCAAACTGGGCTGCAGGGCCTGCTGCTTTCCCCAACACTGCCCTTGAAGGACGCATTTAGACAAATGCGTCTAATCTCCAGGAGGCCTGTGGCCTGGAGCACTCAAGGCCCACGACAGAATCGAACGATAAATGTGGCCGGAGTCCTCACCTTGTTTCCACAAAGTGCAGGATGTCCTCAGGTCTCAGGCACTTCTCCTGCTGGTAATACGCATGTGGCAGGAACTGAAACCTCAACTGGTACACCTGAAACTTGTCCTGTTTGTCTCCGATACAGAACGACTCCTGGACATCAATTTTCTCCAACACCTTGAACCAGATGGACAGAGAGAACCCAGCTTGCCTGATTCCCAGGGGACTGTGCATGACAAGTGGGTTTTGGGAAATCCAAGGGTTTAAGGGGTAAAAGCAGGGGCCACAGGCCAAGTCCCCAGAGAAACCCCACTAAGCTCTGCCAGTGTCAATCCTCAAGGGACAGGGGCCCACAGCCGGTAGGTCACCTCCAGAGATGGCCCAAGGCTACAGGCAGCAGACTCCAGCAGGGCTGGTAAGCTACCGCAGGAAGCATTTTTAAGGCACTCGATAATGCTGCAGAACTGATGATTACTCTTAAAGCTTACTGGTTCCTCCCTGCTTGGCACCTGGCAGAGAAAGCTTCTCCCTCATTTGTGGGAGTCTGAACAGTCAGCAAATTCTGTTCTTCACAGATGAAGATGCAGGAAAACAACACCACCCAGGGCACAGCCAGGTCCAAGAGACAATTACCTCCCCTAAGCATACTCTGGTGAGTTGCTTCTTCAGGCTTTTCACTCTCTTCAGTGCTTTCTTGGTGTTGAACACGGGCACGCTCATCATGGGCGTCTTGATGTTGGCACTCGCCACCATGAGAATCTCCCTCAACCTGTCACAGAACAAGGGCACATCTAATCACAAGAGGTACGCAGATTCCCTACTTGTGTGAGGCCTTTCTTAACAAGATTTTAGAGCTCTTCTGGGGTCTGAGAAGCCTGGGGATCTTGCAAGGAAATATGCTGGATCGGAAAGTCCCAGTTCTGGCCCCGTGAGTGACAGCAAGTGACACTCCTGTCAGTTTTTAGGACAGGCTAGTATTATTCTTGTTTCCTATCACCCGTGCCATGTCCACACTGGATGCTTACTAACAGCTTATGGAATGAGAGATGCGGGGATGGGTAACGTACAGGCACCATGATGCTCCTGGCCTTGCCCGTGAGCTCTGTCAGCCGACACAGCCTGCCTGCATGGTGGGCCCTGGCCTCCTCCCTTCCACAGATCGAGGACCCTGAGGGTAGGGAAGCTGAGGAACCCAAATCTCTCTGCTAGAAAGTGGCAGGGCCAGGTATTGAATGCAAGTGGGTCTCCCACTCTTTCCTCTTTCCCAGTGGCCCTGATCCTGCTGTAGGTGAACACGCTTACCGGAAGGGCCACTGTGGGTCACAGTCTAGGTGAATGGTGCCCCCGGAGTTAGGCAACCAGGTGCATGGGGCTTGTTAACAACCTCCGTTCCTGAGTCCTGACCCCAGGAGTGTAACTTCGCAAACATCCCAGGTAGCTGATACAGGAGTTGGCAGAGGGATACACAGAGATTCTAAGAGGCCTGGGCATGGATCCAGCCAGAGAAACCAGCTGGGCTCCACAAAGTCCAACCCTAATCCCCATTTTTGACGAGATGCCCACTTCCCTCCCCTCCACCCTCTCTCTCTCTCATTAAATGACTTCCTCCCCAGGAGGGGGCTTAGGACAGACCCCATCCTATGCACCCCTGCAGCCCCATACCTCGGGATGCCCAGGGTGACGTTCATCTCTCCTCTGCCAGCAAAGTGGAAGGTGTTCAGGGTCATCTGCGTGGAGGGCTCCCCAATGCTCTGGGCGGCCAGCAGGCCCACGGCCTCACCCGGGTCACACAGCGAGCGCTGCCACTTCAGCTGCAGCAGGGTCCTCAACCTGAAATGGGGTGGCAGAGTGGGGGGGGCACAGGTTAGGAGCGCGGACACCACCTGTCTGTTAGGAGCTGCGACGCCACCCAAAACCAGGGTCCACGGCACTATTAGCTTTCCCTCTTTCTGGACTTGTTTTTCCTAGGCAAATGATCCTTCTAATCCTTAAAATCCCTCTACTGACCCTGGGATGACCTAAATGACGCAGTACAGATCCCAGGTGGGTGACTGAAGCTCTAGATGTCCATGCTCGGACTATTCATGTTTGCCCTGAGGACGTCACGCGCCCACTCTGCACCAGTCACCGTGAGCCCCCTGAGCAGTGAGGATTTCCGAGCCTGCTATTCACGTTTTCCTCTGTTAATTCTTTTTTCCCCACCTCCCACTCTACAAACTAGGAAGAGGTTCACCAAGCAATTATGGGGATATGGGGTCGGGGAGGAAAGGGGGCTGTTTGTTTTCTTAATTGGTGCAAACAGCTGCAGGCCACATGGGAAATGTGCAGGCAAGCAGCTTTGTGATTTATTAACCATTCTTTCTATGAAAGCTGACTCTTTCAGAACAGCCACAGGAACACTGCATTACCCCAGCACATGCAACAAGGAAGGGGCTCAACCCATGAAGGCTAAATGCACGCATGTATGAATGTAGACAAAGTGGTAATACTACATTTCTAAGCAAGTGGCTTTATTTTTTTAAAAGATTTTATTTATTTATTTGAGAAAGCGAGAGAGAACATGAGTTGGGGGGTGGGGCGGGAAGCGCAGAAGAGGGAGAAGCAGGCTCCCCACTGAGCAGGGAGCCTGACACGGGGCTTGACCCCAGGACCCTGAGATCATGACCTGAACCGAAGACAGAGGCTTAACCAACTGAGCCACCCAGATGTCCCCTAAAGAAGTGCTTTTTACAAGTCAGACTTTTCTTGGGGGCACCTGGGTGGCTCAGTCAGTTGAGGACTGAACCCTTGATTTCAGCTCAGGTAGTGATCTCAGGGTCGTGAGATCAAGCCCTGTGTTGGGCTCCACACTCAGAGGGGAGTCTGCTTAACACTCTCTTCCTCTCCCTCTGCCTCTTCCCCCACTCACACGTGCGCTCTCACTCTCTAAATAAATAAATTAACTAAATCTTAAAAAAAAAAAAAGACTTTTCTCTAATCTGCTGTGTCATCTCTCCCAATTACTTCAAACCGGTGAGGTCTGGGTACTTACCAGGTTTGGGTACTTGACAGAGGAATACCTCCAGAACTTTGGAGTTTCACCCTGAGCTTGCTGCTTGTTAACAGGTCCCCTGTGAGAGCAACTGAGGCGGAATCGCCTCCCCCCTTGGCTCTGTGAACCCAAGTGATGCTCCCCAGGGCTAATCTCTCCCGACTCCTGATGCAGAACCCCCGGTCCTTCTGAAGGCAAATGACCAGTGCCCTGGGCTGCATGGAGGCAGGTGAAGGGGGTAGGAGCATCAGGATCTTGCTCTTACAGGGAAAGCCCTGCCGGCATCTGTGAGAACCCGGAATGATTTATTTTGTCTGGGCCTCTCTGAGGCCTGACTAGAGAAACCACGTTAAGGGGCAAAGAGAGAGCCCTCTTCCTCCCCTCTAGTTCCTCCCCTCATGCGTTTGCCTTCACTCATTTGCCCTGACTGATTCCCATCTTCCACCTGCAGTCCCCCTCCTGGACCCTGTGAGTCTCATCAGGTGCAGAATGAGCGGCCAGGCCAGGGCCCATACCCATACTCTGGAGGTCTTCCAGCTCTGCAGGCTAGGCTTAGTGAGCTGAGTGGAAAGGGTTCCCTGATTAGGGGACTGCTCCAATACGAACCCCACAGCAGGCCTTCCTTGGGGGCACTTGTGAGGTTTTAATCCAATGTGACTCGGTGCTGGTATATGGCTGGCTTCCCACCCACCTAGACCACACCATTTCCATACTTATTTATTTATTGGTGAACAAGTCCAAGTTGAGTACTGCATGTGGTCTTTCTTGCTTAAGACTTTGGCCTCCAAAGCTCAGAGGAACACTGGAGCCATCACATCCAACCCCTCATGAAAGGCTGAGCCATTCTTGATGTCACAGGGCCATGAATGATTTGCCCTGGGTCAGAGTTAGAAGCTGCTGAATGGTGAGCAGATTCCCTGCCTCTCAATTAGCCATGACCACCACATCAAGCTCGAGAGAGGTCATTTCTGCAAGCTCCCATCCAGCAGAGCATTTTCCTCTGTCTTGGGCCAGGCAGGGTGTCCACTCCTGCCTCCCTGCTCTTGCCTGTCCTGGAGCCCTCTGGGCCTGCAAGGTGCCCTTTCTGTTTCACTTCTCTCCCTCCTGCTGAAGACTCAAACCCAGGAGGCTGCCCTCCCTTCTGGAGGGGGTAAGGAAGCAGATTCTCCCTCTGCACATGCCCTTAACAAGTCAATGTCATTACCTGTCAAGAGAAAGCTCTGATTTCTCATAACTCTTCTCTGCTTGAGATGCCCACTCGAGACTGTAGTCATCCATCTTTTTTTCAAATGTTTCTGACACCGATGCAAAGTAGATGTCTGGGCGCCAAACAGCCAGACTGGGGTCAGGACAAGGAGCTGCCTTCTTCTGGTATTTCCTTCGACTCTGCTCATCTAACTCACCCCACATGTTCAAGATCTGAAAGGAAGTACAGGCCTCACTCATATGGGAGGAAACCAGGAATGGGCTTGTCTTCCTGGGACATCCAGTAGGATAAGGAGGATCAAAGGCACTGGCTCCAAATAGAAGTAGGGGAAGGAGACAGAACCAGACCGTCCTGAGAAATCCATCTCAACATTCAGGACAGGGGTCAACAGAATCCATCCCAGCACGTACTGCCTGACCTCTGTGAGCTCTTCATCCTGGCCCATTCAAACACAGGCAGGGTGACCATGGAAAGTTACCATCCAAACTGGAATTCTTTTCGAGAAGAATGAGGAACTATCATTAACAATGCTAGGGTGAAAGGCAAAACCAGGACCTTCCTAGGCCAACCAGGACCTGTCTGTCCCTCATCCAGGCTTTCACACACTTGATGCCCCAAAGCTATCCCACAGCAACTGCTTCAAAGTGTCCCCCCACCCCGCCTCCTGGCTGCCAGCTGGGTTTGCCGAATGGGAGGCCCCAGCAGCAGAAGGGAAGATGGGCGGAGAGTGAAGCTGGGCATTTATCCCCCTCCCTCTCTAAGAAGCTTCTGAGTAGGCCAGGGCTCCCTACTGCCCACGCCACTCTCTCCCCTCCTGGTGCTCTCCGTTCCTGCCCACCTGGGGTGGGGAGGACCCAAGTTACCAGCCCGTTTCCCCAAACCCTGCCCACACCCTTGTAGAGTCCTCTCCTCAAATTCTTATTTGAGGAATTTGTTTCCATTTGTTTCCTAACAGTGAATAAAGCCAGACTACACTAGGACACCCACTATTAGGAAACTAACCTGTTTCCTCAATCCCTGACTGAGGCCTATATGCTCCACACACTGAGGACAAAGCCACCCCCCAAGTCACCTGGTGAGTCCCAAGGCTGCGGCCATTCTGGTTCCCACCCTCAAGGTTCAAGGCTTTCACAGCTGCCTGAATTCTCTGTGAATAATTCAAGAAGGCGCCTTTTCTCAGCAGGCCGTTGGAATGCTTGCTTTGCCATTTTTTGATGGCTCTGAAGTGACGGAGAGCTTTTTGGGGATCTGCTCTGGATAAAACTTCATGCAGATGCTTCGATTTCATTATCACCTAAACAAACACACACACAAACCACACACACAAGATCAAAGAGAGGAGCGCATGGCCCAAGAGCCACGTCACACAACTTCACAGGACCAAGATGGTCTGTGTGGGGGGCCCTCACAACGCCTCTCAGCAGGGCTGAGCACCCACTGCTAACCAGGGCCCTCGCTCTGTATCCTGGACTTGGGAGCTGGTGGTTTTAGGAGCTGCAGGGAAAACAGGCAGGAGAGCAGCACATTCAGAGCCCCTTCAGAACCTGGGGTTGGGGGGGCAGTTTCTAGAGAGAAAGGAGGAGAGGAAGTGATGGCCAAAGCTTTGGGACAGGCACCAGGATGGGAAGGAGCCAGCGCCGGAGTGCAACCTTCGACTCCGCCATCTGCTGCCTGGCCACGGCAGGTCACGACGGCTTCGGTATCGGACTGCACAATGGGGCAACGGGCATCTCTGAGGCAGTAAGGTACGGTATGAAAACCACCAGCCTGTGTGTCAGTGAGGCCTGCGTGCGAACCCAGGCTCTGCCACACACCAGCTAGGCGCGCGCTCCGCTCCTCGTTGCCTCCGCTGTCGGGGGGACAGGAGAGCACCTACTCCCCCAGGCTGTGGTGAGGATAAAAGCAGGCGGTATCCACAGTGCACTGCAGCTTGGGCCCAGCACGCAGCACCCCAGATGGTAGCTGGTGTTCCAGGGGCGCGCGTGCTCTCTGCCATCTCATGTGACGAGCGCCCCCAGAGTGGGTGTGAAAACGTCAAGTGCTTCAAAGCATCGAACGGGGCTTTATAACCCTTCCCCACCCTGCTGTGGAGCACTCACTCTCACCACACCGCGCAGCTCGGGGCCCCACCAGCCCTAGGCGCCGGGCCGGGCCTGCTACCTCATAGTTGCTGGCGAGGAAGGGGAACTGCTTGGGCTGCAGGAACTGCGTCTTGGGGATGTCCAGGCCGTCCTCCCCGTACAGGAACTGTACCACACTGCCATCACTGTCGCGGACGGTCAGGTCATACTGGACGACCAGCCCCTCCAAGTGCTTGATGATGCACCTGTACGGAGACCAGGGCAGTGGATGGTGGAAAGGGGGACCGCTGCTGTGCAGGCAGCCGAGCGAGGCTCCCATGCCCCAGGCTCTGAGCTACAGCAGCTCCGGAACAGGGGCTGCACTTCCTCCTGGTTCCTTGGGAGGAGGAGGCTGCAGCCGTGTGACAGAGCCCCGCCGCCACTCCTGGGCCCTGGCTCTCGTGTCCAGCCCCCGCAGCTGGGGCTGCTGCCTGCCTTTCACTGTCCCGCATCAACCAGCTCCCCAAGGACAGAATCTTTAGGTCCACAAGGCAGGTAAGGCAGGAGGGCTGTCCGTTCACCCACCCAATGCTTCCCCACGTGGTTAGTCCAGAGATTTGCCAGGGAAACAAAGGGGACATTGGGAACTAAATGCTGATGTGCTAACCCTAACCTGGTGCCCCTTTTCCAGTGTTCCCAGTGGTCAGCTGTCTCCCTCAACCTCTCTCCCTGCTACCCGGTGCTGGCTCCTTAGCCTACTTCTGGCCATTCTGCCTCAGTCTCTTCCTGCCACCTTAACAGGAGGTTTTCTAGTTGCCACTGCTCCCCCAGGCTCCAAGGTTAGCACACCTCAGTGTTAGTCACCACCGTCTTCTTGGCACCCAGCCCAGGGTCTGGCAAAGTCGGTGCTGAAAATGCCGGAGTGCTGGCTGTGCCCTCTGCTCTGCCCCTTGCCCACGGAGCTTTGGCTCTCAGCACTGGCTATGGCCCTGCAAGGCTGCATGTCCAGGCCTCTCCTGACCAGCAGGCCTTGTCAGGAGGTCCACTGCATGTGGCTACTTGAATATCCTGCTGCTGACACCTCCCACCACCCACGTTTTCTCTCTCCTCTCTGTCCACCGTGCCCCTGTGCTGCCACTCAGGCCTGTGAGCTCAGCCAGGTCTATCTGCCGCCTCCCTGCCTCGTCTTCCTGCATTTCAGCCAGTGGCTCTGTCTTCGCCCCAGCTGCTTCTTCCTTTCCATCACCACCCTCGGGGGGGCAGGCTTCCGACGTCTGGCTGGAACTCCACCGCAGCCAGGCTGGCCCCCTCCAATCCAACCTGCCCTGAAGCCCTGTACGTGACCTCTCCACCTCAACCCCCCACTGGCAGGTGGATCCTGCGGAGGCTTGTGCCCTTTGCCCCAGTGGCTGCCACTCTTCCAAGCAGGATCCCATACCTCCTCCTCCTTCCTGCACTGCATTTAATTGGTCTCAGGGACTCCCACCCCACACAGGGATCCCCCAACGACAGACTTATTTGGTCATTTGTTTTTAAGCTTTTTCTACGTTACACATGTATTGCTGAGTGGTTTAAGAAATGGGAGGTGGGGTGGTAACCCCTGCTCACGGAAGGAAATGGCCATGTGATCCATGCTCCTGAGAGGGGAACTCACCGAGCTGTACCGGCTCCCCACCAACCAGCCACCTAGGGTCGTCCACCCCAAACCCGCCCTTCCCTTTCCTAGCCCAACCCTGTGGGCTGCAGCCTTGGGAGTCAGGGGGGAGGGGACCAAAGCACGGGATGCAGCTTTGGGGACTCTGGAACACAGAAGCAGGAGAGAGGACAGGGCTGGAGCAGACAGGGAAACCTCTGAGGGCAGGATAGAGCAGCTCTGCCTCCCTGTGCAGTAGTCACTCGAGTTCCCAGAGAACGGGACTTCACACCATGCCCGAGAGGCATGGGGATTTCTTGTTACCATCTCCTCCATTTCCTACCACCACTTCTCCCAGCACAGGTTCTCTGGGTTCATGAAGAATGCTGGCCCAAACTCCCCAAGGTGAGCTTCCCCACATTGCACTCCAAGAGAGGGGAGGCTGGGGCATAGGGACCTGCCATCCTGTCCTGCCGGGCACTCTGGAGTTAGGCCTTGTTCCGTTTTAATTGTAATTCCCCCCCACCTGCCCCAACAGGCTAGTGAGAGTGGCTACTTATTCCCTTTCCTCCCAGGGAGGATAGAAAACAAGGAGGTGTGGGCCGGGACACCCCGATGTGACACCTGCATCTGGAGAGACAGTAACACTAATTACACTCACAGGCAGGGCCCCTGGGCCTGGAACCCTCTCTGCACTGTCCCGGATGCTGAGCCCTCCTAGGGCAGAGGACGAGCTCCTCACTGCTCAAGGCCTTTCCCCGGATCCATAACTTCCCCTGGGGAAGCGAGGGGGGCGGGAATGATGCACCTGCAGAACACAGGAGCCCTCTGCATAAACCTCCGAGCTCACGCTCTACCAATCGGTTAGAAGGGGAAGAATATTCACTATTTTCTGTCTCAGGCCGCCCATGGCAGTTTTTAAAAAGTTTTTTCATCCAAAGGCACTGTAAGTGAACTGTCAATGACAATGTAAAAGATGACGGGGGTGACAGAGCAGGTGCTTTTTACCTTTGGAGATAGCCGGAGCGGCTGGTTTTCACAGCAGTGTCCACTAGACCCTCTCGCCCGGCCATGCAGTGAAAGAAGAACTCCTGTGGGAGAGGTGGGGCCAGGCCCCAGAGGCGCCAGTGAGGACGGGGTGCTTCCGGAAGCAGCCGTGTCTGAGCTCCTGCGGCCCCCGGCTCTGACGGGGCCCATTGGCCCGGGGACTTCGCCCTCCCCCATGGCTGCCTGTCCTCCCTTGCCCGAGAGCACAGGGGCAAGTGGAGCCCGTGTACAGGAGCCGGGGGCTCTCCCGGCACTCGGGCATTCCACCCCATTTCCCACACCCCACTCTCCAAATGGAAACGGCACCGGGGCCTCATCACTCTTCCATTCAGCCCATATCCCTGAATTCTGCCCCCCACAGCGTCACTGGGGGCACAGTGCTTTCCAAACGTTTTCACTCACCCACCGTAAAGAATACACTTGCAGTAGTCCTCAGCAAATGTATATGCACACGTGCACATAGACAGAAAACTCAAACGAGAACTTTATGAAACTATTCCATCCCTTACTTGGTAATAAAACATCAAAGAAATGCCAGTCACTATCTATTACAGTGCTCTTATGATTCACTAGGGGTCACAACCAGAGTTCAAAAAGTTCTGGTCTAGATCTTCTCTCCTCCATCCTTTGCCAGAGGCCATGGGTGATCACTGGAGAGCCCGTGTGGGACTGATGAGGTGCCCTCGAAGCAGTCGGTGGCCTTGAAACCAAGGGCCGGTCCTGTTCACAACCTGGTCTTAGTTGTGTGATCTTGCAGAGAGATGCGCTAACCAAGGAACAGAAGGTACTAACATCCAAAAAGCCATTTCTGACAAATGTGAGGAGAAAATCTTTTTCTTAGGGGAGAAGTCTGCTGTTGACCAAGGAAGAACTAGACATTTGGCACAGCTACTCGATTTCCCCACTGTGAAGGAGGAGCCATGGGAGGTGCTCTTGGTGGGGGTTCGTGAAACCAATCTCTGTGACGTTCCTTTTGGCAACGGAGAGCACCCTGGTGAAGGGCATCCCCTTCTCTAGCTGCCTTCGAAGTAGCTGAGAAATGGTTTCGAGAGGGACAGGGCAAGAAAAGGTGGAGCTGGGATTGGTCTTATTCATCTTTTCATTTCTCAGCAAACACTGAGCACTACATGCCAGGCCTTGTAAAAGCTTGGGCATTACAATGGTGAACACAACAGGGTCCTCGGGGGTCATAGGGTCTTGTGAGTAAGCAACAAATGACTTGACATTTATTACTCAATAGTCCTTGCTCAAAGTTGTTGGTAAAGGTCACGGGCCTCCTACCATTGAGCCTGGCAATGAGAAGAGACACGAAGAAAACCCAAAATACATACAGGAGGCTTGATGCCAGTGAGGAATCTGCCAGTGACGAAACCGCCGGCCCTGGGGGTGAACTCATAAGGCTCAAAGCAGGGCAATGACTTGCCAGATGCCATCAAGGGGGGTCTCCGACCTTCCAATTCGATTTGGCCCAGCAGGCATGAGATCTAGAAGAAAGGAAGCCCAAAGCAAACTCAAGATCCACACGTGTGTTAAAGCTCTGTCCCAGCAGAGGAGGGAAGTCCTGCTCTGGAAGAAAAGCTGCGTGAAAACTGGTTTTTGAAGGCCGACCTACATTTTCAAATGAACAGAGGAGCTCATGATTCAAGAAAAGAACTGTGTTTTCCTTTTGTTGACTGATCAAGATCTGACATGTCTGGGGTCAGTTGTAAATGGGCTATGTTGGTAAAAGAAGCCGTGTTTCAGAATCATCACGTTCTACTTGGAAGGGACCGAAGGGCCCTAATGGAGAAACGGAAGCCTGCAAGAAAAAGGAATTTATTGTGATCCTTAAATTCTAAGGCCAAAAGAGAAAAAAAGCACCTAATATTCATGGGGGTGAGGGGACAGCCATGTGTCTGGATTTCACTTCAGTCAAGGGGGCTTCCTGATTGTGGTGTTCAGCCTTTTAAGCCCATTCCTGTATTGCTCTACACTCACCACAGTCCTCAGGACTTTAAGAAGAAATATTAACATCTGTGAACACGCTGCAACAGCACACCAACCGTCTGAGGACATAATGGGCCTCAAATCAGGGGTAAGAAACCTCTAGGATGATGCCGATAATAGAACAATAAATGTAAAAAGCAGACCATGACAGGATCTCAGATAAGACTGGTGACACACACGCACACTCTCATATCTGTGTTTGTTGCTAATATTGATGTGTTAACAGTGGTTACCTCCTGTACCGATTTCTATATGCTTTTATATTTTGTAGTACTTGCCACAGTTTATATGGAATGTGGATCCTTTCAAAATCAGAAAGAAATCTGAAAATTGCCTCCTGCCATCACCCCACCCTTCTGGCAAACCAGCCAGCCCGCCTTTGCTCCCACCTGCATTGTGTTCACAGTTGAACCTTTGGCTCCAGACTGCACCATCATCTGCAAGTTGTTTTCTGGGAACTGTCTGTGCAGGCCAAATGGCATGCATGCCTGCAGATTAAATAAACACAGCAAGTCAGTGACTTCACTCCCTTTTGAAATCCCAAGGTAATCCCAAATCACAAGATAAACCCAGGATGCGGAAGCAATAAACTCAGACTATTTATCCAGAGATAAGTGCCAAATCCCACTCGAGGTAAGAAGTCTCATTTGGCAACGATCCTTTTGCTAGAACCCCTAGAGAGAAGTCTAACAAATGATGGCCCCACAAGCTGCACTCTTCTGACACCCTCTGCCAAGAAGTCTGAGGCTCTTGTCACTGGCAAATGGGAACAAAAAGGGAGAACCAGAGGGGCTAGCATATCCAGTTTGTGATCCCATAAAGGAGCAGGTTAAAAAGAAAATCTGAGGTGTACCCCTATGAATCTGCCCAGCGGACATGGCCTCGGTTCCTGCACCCCTGGCAGTGAGGCCCAGTGTCCGTGTCACACTCACATTTACCAACGTGCTGCCCAAGCACCACGTGGGAGCCTGGCCTTGGCTCCAAGGCCAGCAGACATGAGCAAAGCCCTCTAGGTGGAGCCTGCGGAGACCCTGGCTCCCAGTCTATTTCAGCCCCTGCCTAGGGATGCAGAGACCCAGACCAACACAGGAGAGGTGTGGGGGGGGCGGTGGGGGGTGGGAAGAGAGGAGCCGGAGGGACAAGAAGCAATCCTGAGATGCTTCTCAGACAACGTCCCAGCGTTCTCAGTCAAGCCTGGAAGCTGAGCCTCCCAGTTCTCTGAGAGGTTCTGGGAAGGCTCCCCTGAAGAAAATCTCTCAAGGACAACGAGAGGTCTGCGGTCTTGGCAGTCTAAGGGAAGCCGAGAGCCAGTGAAGAGGACACCAGGCCAACGCTGACTCTTGTTGAGCACTGGCCTTGCCTCCCCCTCTCCTCTTCCCCAGCTCTGGGGCAAGAAGGTGCAGAGCCCAGGCTGTGGTCTTGGCCTGTCCAGGGACTTCCCTCTCCTTTCACAGTTGCACAAGAACCGGCTTAGTGGAAAAGTAGACAGGAACTCTGGAGAACTTCCAGAGTGCTCCCACCGTGCCAAGAGTACGGTGTAGAATAGCTCCTTAACCTCTCAGCAACCCTGTGAGGTAGGTGCTCCTCATATCCCCACCTCCAGGAGAGTAAACCAAAGCACAGACTGATTATAACACTTGCCCAAAGTCACACAGCAAGTACATGGCTGAGCCAGGATTTGAACCCACACCTTCACCCCTGGCTCCGCTATACAGCATGCAGCTGTGGTGTTTTTGGTCCTTCACTTTGCTCCTTCACTCAACAGTGGCCCCAGAGGAATTCTTCACTCCCCTTTGATGCAGTCACCCCCAAATACAAACATTTAAAAAGAAAAAGAAGTGCAAGGCATTCCCTCTCAGCATTAACTGGGCAAGAGAACGAAGCCCTTGGCTCTTCAAAAGGATGAATTCAACACATCCCACCTCACATCTCACCTAGTTAGCTGTCGAACAGCCAAAGCGCTCCACAGGGCCCCAAGTGAGAAGCAAAATGTAATTTTTTAAAAAACCAGCATTCAAAATGGTGGTGATAAGTGCACACACTGCTGGACTAACCTTGTTAATCTCATTGCTGTAATGGTTCACTTCCTCCTTGAACTTCAGATCAATCATGTTAAAATCCCTCTGGTCTTTGCCCAGATGGGCATCCTGCCATTTGCCTCGGACCTCATCACATGAAGCGGCTTCTGGCAGGTTTAATGCAGCCCTGACAGCCTAGGATGAGAAAAGGCACACGTCAGAGGCAGGAGCCATGGGAGGAGGGTGTGGGTTTTGTCCCGTGGGAGACCCAACCCTCTGCCGCAGGCTGTAGCCTCCCAGGCCCTCCTCACCCGCGGCCCGCAGTGGGTGGACTCTTCGATGACCCTGTGTCTCTTCACATCTGCCTTCGGCTTAACCAGAATGTCTTCCACCCCTGTGAAGTGAGACAGACAAGCGTGGGTGGGACCGGGCTTGACCTGTCCCTGTAACCTCACTAGTAAGAGACTGCCACCATCTCTGAAGTGCTTCTCACAGGCCGAGCATCCTAATCCCCATTTTACACATTGTCAAATGAAGGCTCAATCTTGATCTACCTGCCATATGTTACGTGGGTAGCAAGTAAATCCAGGGCCAAGTCACAAACCTATGCTCTTAGCCAGCAGCTCTATGAACACACACTGGATGAATGGGCTAGGGGTGAAGACGAGGTTCCTGATGAAAAACGGGGAAGGAAGAGAGGGAGGGAAAGAACAGCCTGGTTTTGATTCCCAGAAGGCACACGTCACAGGGCCCCCGCTCTCTAGCTGTGAGTATGGGTGCGCAGGCACACACCTGAGTCTGGGTGACATTAACTATTTCCTGTCCATATGTGTGAGTGCTACTGGACTCGAAGTCCCTCAGCCAAGATCTGCATGGGAAGAAAAATCAATAGCTGCACTATTTAGAAGCTGAGCTAAAATATCTGGAATTCCCAATGCCACATCCTGGAGGCTTGAGGGGCCCTAAAGAACATGTACGAGCAGGAGGGGAAAGAGACAGTCCCTCTGCGAGGAAGCCGTCATCACAAAAGCGGGTGCTTCCATGGGGTCGGCTCCAGGCCTCCTTGCTGTCCTTTCACTGACCCCTGGCTGTAAAGGCTGGAGCAAAGGCGACTTCTCTAGCCCGCCCTTTCCCCAGAGCTGTGTCCAGCTTGGCCCTGCTCCCTTTCTCAGTCTTGTGGTCTCTGGAAGGCCTTTGCCCTCGGGGGTTGATTTCTCTTTGTACCATGGGCTAAGCAGAGCTGCAGGCATGGCTTGGTTTGTTGGCTGTGGTCTTCATCATGATCTGGGTGTGGCATCTTCCTCTACTTTTCATAAACTGTTCAAGGGCCCTCTTCACAATAAAGTGAAAACCAGGAAATAGCCTAAATGCTTAATTACAGGAACTGGTTAAATAAACTGTGGTACCAGGACACAACTAGAATAATCTGTAGCCCCAGACCTGAGGATGTAGGCTTCTCTTAGGACATTTACAAAAGAACATTTGTAAATACATTCCGTAATGGGGAGGAAAAGATTACCAAACCATGTAGGGTAGGATCTCACTTTTTTCTGTATGTGTTTATATTGGCGGGTCTAGAAAGACACACATCAAATCAATATTAATGGTCATCTCTGATGACCGAATGCTGGGTGACTTTCAACTACTATCGTGTCTGTGCTTATTTTTACTTTTCCACAATTCACATATATCCTGTAACTACACAGGCCCCACTGCAGGCAGGTGAACAAGCCCCAGCTGAAGCAGGCCCGGGGACCCCACGGTGGGATGGCCACCGTGTCTGCACACGAGAAAGCCTGCAAAGCAGGGTCCTAGGAGTACTAAGAACTAGACAATTCCAACACTCGCTGTGGCTCATGCTCAACATGCAGCAGGTCACCTGCTCCTCACAGGAACACTACAGAAGGGCTTAGAAAGTAACAGCACACTTGCCGTCTTTCTCAAGGCCAACTTGCTAGAATGGTGTGTGCTCATTTCCAGGGAGGAAAAAAGGCATTTCCTCTTCCTCTGTTAGGATCACCCCGAAGGTCTGCCCCAACATGCTGATGCCCCTGCTGTATGGGGAGGTGTGGGCAGTTCTGACAATAGGGAAGGCCTACTTGTGGAGGGCAGAGTGCCCAGGGCATTCTGGAAGCACACTTATAGGAGAGAATGGAGGTGGGTTCGAGTGTGAAAAATCAGTCTCAGGGACAGAAAACCACAGAGGCTAGGGTGGAGAATGGAATGGGGACTGAGGAGCGTGACAAAATGCTGGCTGTGGGGGAGGGGTGGCAAGCACAGAGAAGGACCAGGTCTGTGACGTGTTGTTGGCAGCCAAGAGAGGACATAGGTATAGAAGGAGCCTGTCCATCCCCCCAGAAGCTGCTAGTAGAGTCAGGGAGACATCCCAATGGGCGTGCTGGCCAGGAGAGAGGGGGGCCCCGGGACCACTTGTCTAGTACTCACCCAAGGTGAAACCTCTGTAGAGCTGAAGGTAGGCGGTGAAGAGGCGGGCCAGGCAGGTGAGAACCTTGCCGCTGGTCTCCCCGCCATAGATCTCATAGCAGCAGTGGACCAGGCCATAGGCGGAGCTCCCGTAGTGTGCTTTGTCCAGCACCCCACAGAGCAGCTCCCCTTCTCTGATGATCACCTGTGGAGGAGACAGCCACCAATGCTGGAATGGAGGTGACACCTCCTGTGTGAGCCACCCCCTCCTTTCTCTGTGTTTTATTTATTTATTTTTTTTAAAGATTTTATTTATTTATTTGAGACAGACAGAATGAGAGACAGAGAGCATGAGAGGGAGGAGGGTCAGAGGGAGAAGCAGACTCCCTGCCGAGCAGGGAGCCCGATGCGGGACTCGATCCCCGGACTCCAGGACCATGACCTGAGCCGAAGGCAGTTGCTTAACCAACTGAGCCACCCAGGCGCCCCTCTCTGTGTTTTATTAACCTTATTGTGTATGTCCCTCCACGGTAACCTGCTTCAAGTCCTGGATGGAAAGAAAGATGCACGGAGTGACGAATCACTAAATTCTACTCCTGAAACTAATATTACGCTATACTGAATAGAATTATAAACACTTGAAATAAAAAACAACAAAAAAAGAAAGATGTAGGGTATAAATGGAATATATTTTTATCTAAATAAAGGAAATGAGGACATAGACCAATATTTTTAAATTATTTTTTTCTAGGGACTATACCCCCCCACACACATGCACAAACATTTCGCTGTTTACATGTCCCCCTGCACCACAACCCCACCCATACTGACTTGAGGTCAACTACCCTTTTCAAGGACCTTGTGACTAGAAATGAGAGCATCTAGAGTATAAACTCCAAAACTACGACGTTGGCCTAGGTGCTCCCTCCCTTGGACTCTAGAAGTAAGAACAACATAACCTTTCTAACATCTTTTAAAGAATTTTTTTTTTTAATTTATTCATTTAAGACAGAGATACAGAGTGAGAGAGAGAGCCCGAGCAGTGGGGAGAGGCAGAGGAAGAGGGAGAAGCAGACTCCCCGCTGAGCAGGGAGCCCGATGTGGGGCTTGACCCCAGGACCTGGAGATCATGACCTGAGCCGAAGGCAGACACTTAGCCATCTGAGCCAGCCAGGCGCCCCAACCTTTCTAACATCTTTTAAGGCATGTGTACTTTCCAAAGTTGGGTTAAAGCATCAGAAGCTAATTAAAGGAAGGATTGCTAGCCACATAATGTAGCACACATTAAGCATATGATCTCTAAAGGGAAAGAAAAGAGGCAGCTTCAGTTCTAAATGGAACGTCTGCCAGACCCTGTGACAAAGCACTTATGAGTTGGGGACTCAAGGCCTTGGAATTCTTTAGTGTGGGGCCACCATCTTGCTCGCTTGCAGGAGTGCTCTGCCCCGAGGCCTGGTTCCTGAGGCATGGAGCCGGAAGGTGTGGAACCTCACAGCAGATCTGTGAGCTTGAGCCACTCAGGGGTCTCAAGGGAAAACACAGGTTCTGAATTTCCAAGTTTTGCAGAATTGAGTCCAGAGGCCTTCTGCTCCCCAAGTGGGTTGTGAGGTTTATATGGAGGGTCAAATGCTAAGCGATCAACTCTGACCCTTTCTAAAACTAAAGGGACACCACCTTGAGCATGACACCCTCTATTTTGAACCATGACACCTGATTCTTCCTTTCTCTGTGTCTTTTTTAAATCGATTTGTCTAAACCTGGGACTAGATGTCTCCAACCCGCACAGCTAGGCAGCCATACCTGGGACTCGCACATGGAGTCAGGGTTAAAGCCAGGAACAGGCCGAGGGGACTCCTGCACCCAGGCTTTGCCGTTGATCTTCGCCTTTCCCGACAAGCTCAGTGGGATGTGGTCCTCTGGGATTATGTTTATGAGCAGTGTTGACACAATCTGGAAAGAAAAAAAAGATAATGCTGATTGTGGGGAGAAAAGCTGAGGAGTTCCCTTTTAGGACCTCCTGTCCCTGTTCATCCTGAAAAGCCAGAAAACTCCACTCTGATGATCTGTGGGTGGAATAAGAAAAACAGACATTTCTACCTCTGTGAGACAAGTTGATCTCAGTTTTTTTTCACTTACATGGCTTAGGAGGGGGCTTAGGAACAGAAACAAACATATACCATTAAGAACTTCACTGGCCGCAAACAATGAATCATGGAACACTACATCAAGACCTAATGATGTAATGTACGGTGATTAACGTAACATAATAAAAGAAAAAAAGAAAAAGAAAAAGAAAAAAAAAAAAAAAGAACTTCACTGGCATTCTTATGCCCTAAAATAATTTTTTTTATTTTTGAGAGAGACAGCGAGCGAGAGAGCACATGAGCGGTAGGGAGGGGCAGAGGGAGAGAGAGAAGCAGACCCCCCGCTAAGCAGGGAGCCCCATTCAGGGCTCAAACCCAGGACCCTGTGATCATGACCTGAGCTGAAGGCAGATGCTTAACCGACTGAGCCACCCAGGCACACCTCCTAAAATAATTCTTAAAGTGAACTATCTTCTAGACCTGAAGATTAAGTCCCTGAATAGAGCAAAGGAAGGAGAAGAAAAAAGTAAACTGCTGTGGGGTCACAGCAGAGAAAGGTTTGAGTATGTAGTAAAAAAGTAAAAGCAACGACAGTGGGGTTGAGAGCTGGTGGGGGTCACAATGCTGCCCTCTGCCAGAGGTCAGCCCCAACATGGTGTCTGTGCCAGCACTGAGGCAAAGGTTGAAGAACACTCTTCAGAGGCATCCTTCTCTCATCTTCAGGCCACATCAAAATAGACAATTATTACACACAGTCAGCAACATCCTCCCAAATAGCTTTGACTGTCTGGTGGGTGCCAAGGAAGGAAAGGCTACAGAGACTAAGAACTGAGGGGACGCCTGCATGGCTCAGTCGATTAAGCGGCTGCCTTCGGCTCAGGTCATGATCCCAGAGTCCTGGGATCGAGTCCCACATCGGGCTCCCTGCTCGGCAGGGAGCCTGCTTCTCCCTCTGCCCCTCCCCCTGCTTGTGTTCCCTCTCTTGCTGTGTCTCTGTCAAATAAATAAATAAAATCTTTAAAAAAAAAAAAAAGAATTGACGACCCATAGAATGGGAGAAAATATTTGCAAAATATCTACGTATTACAGATCTAATAGCTAGGATATATAAAGAACTCCTAGAGCTCAACAATAAAAAGACAACAGCCCAATTACCAAATGGACAAAGGGCCTGAATAAATACTCCTCCAAAGAAGATAGTACAAATGGCTAGTAAGCAAATGAAAAAATGCTCACTATCATTAGTCATTAGGTAAATACAAATCAAAATCACAATGAGATACCACTTCACACCCACTAAGATGAAAGAAAGAAAGAAAGAAAGAAAGAAAGAAAAAAAAGAAAGAAAGGCATTGGTATGAATGTGGAGCAACTAGAATGCTCATGCATTGCTGGTAGGAATATAAAATGGTACAGCTGTTTTGGAAAACAGTTTGGTAGTTCCTCAAAAAAAGTTAAAAATAGCATTACCATATGACCCAGCAATTCCACTCTTAGCCAAGAGAACTGAAATACATATTCACACAAAAACTGGTACATGAATATACACGGCAGCTTTATTTATAATAATCACAGAGGGGAACAACCTAAATTATCCATTTATCAATTGACAAACAAAATGAGTATTTCTATACAGTGGAACATCATCCAGCCATAAAAAGGAATGAAGTACTGTTCATGCTACAACATGAGTGGATTTTGAAAATATTATATTAACTAAAAGAAGCAAGTCACAAAAGGCTACATGTTGTATGATATCATGTACATGAAATGTCCAAAATAGGCAAATCCATAGAGACAGAAAGTGATTGCCTGGGAATGAGGGAGGGAGGAATTGGGACTGATGATAATAGGTACAGGGTTTCTTTTAGGGATGATGGAAATGTGCTGGAATTAACTATGGTGATTGTTGTGCATCACAGCAGACATACTAAAAATCATTGAATTATACCCTTTTAAAAATCATAAATTTTATGTTAAGTATGAATCATATCTCAGTAAGAAAAACATAGGAGTCAGACAAGAGGATTTTAAGCCTCTTCCTGCAATAACATTCTAGAAATGTTTAATTTACTTTCTGGTCATAAACTATTACGCTAGGGAGAAAAGACCATCTGCAACGTTCTCTTAAACTGTGAAGGGTAGTATCTATGAGATACTGTGAAGCAGTATCTAGGAGAATTATAAATGAATTTTTTTTATACCAAGACTCTACTGAACTTTAAAAATGTTTTAAAAGTGGGGCGCCTGGGTGGCTCAGTTGGTTGAGCGGCTGCCTTCGGCTCGGGTCATGATCCTGGAGTCCCTGGATCGAGTCCCGCATCGGGCTCCCTGCTCAGCGGGGAGTCTGCTTCTCCCTCTGACCCTCCCCCCTCTCATGTGCTCTCTCTCATTCTCTCTGTCAAATAAATAAATAAAATCTTTAAAAAAAAAAAATGTTTTAAAAGTTAAAAGGATTTCTTAAAAAAAAGTTTTGCAATGTATATACCCTTTGACTCAGCAATCACACTGCTAGGAACTCCTCTCAAATACAAACCACAAGAAGTGCACGAATATAATAAACATGAGTGGGTACTCACTACAGCACTAGGTAAAATAGTAAAAACCAGTTTACAATGTAAAAGTCTGCCAAAAGAAAGCCAGTTAAATCATCTATGGTATATCCACATCATTGGATACAACACAGAATGGGTTAAAAAATGACGTGGATCTACGTGTTCGGATACAGAATGAGCCCTACAATATGTCATTAAGTTAACTAAATACATCACAAAGCAATTTTTTTTTAAAAGATTTTATTTATTTATTCGACAGAGAGAGAGACACAGCAAGAAAGGGAACGCAAGCAGGGGGAGTGGGAGAGGGAGAAGCAGGCTTCCTGCTGAGCAGGGAGCCCGATGCGGGGCTCGATCCCAGGACCCCGGGATCATGACCCGAACTGAAGGCAGACGCTTAACGACTGAGCCACCCAGGAGCCCCATCACAAAGCAATTTTAAGAAAGGTCCTGCCTGTTAACCTAGCACATGAAGGCAGTTAAATGAACTTCCTGCCATATTCAGAGTGTGTCAGGGTGGTCCAAATTAAAAATACAGACTGCTTGAAAGAATGGAATTCCCTTTGGAAGGCCTGGTGGCTCATTCAAAGTAAGCCATGTTAAAAACCAGTCAAAAAGGTCCATGTACCTGGTGGTCAGGAAAATTCATGCCTCAGGTACGAGGACGTCATGAATACAGAGGTTTAAAATATAAGCTCAAAACTGATTGTCAAATTTAATCATGATTCATGGTTCTCCTGAGCAGGTATAATATCCCATTCTTAATTACTTTCTATGAGAGTATGTGTGGACATGGAGAGTAGGGTTGGGGAAGGAGGGAATTTTTCCTTTTTCTTTTCACATTACTGTGTTTTTGTTTAACAATAAACTTCTGTTACTTCTACGGTTAAAAAGAATTTGAAAGGCAGTGATCTAATAACTGAATTCAGGAAGGTGAATTCAGGGACAATATACACAAATTAACTGTATTTCTACATCTCAATTGTAAATAATTAGAAAATTTAAGAAACAATACCATCTATAATAGCAATACCTAGAAATGAATTTAATGAAAGATGTACAAGACTTACATAATCAAAGGACATAATCTGTTCATAATTTGAAAGATTCAATATTGTAAATATGTTGATTCTCCCTAAAGTGATCTAAAGCTACAATGTAATCCCAATAAAAATCCTAGCAGGTATTATTTTTGTGGAAATTTACAAGCTAACTTTAAAATTTATATGGAAATATACAGGGCCAAGTATATTCAAGACAGTCTTGAATAACAAAGCTGGAGACTTTTACTATCAGAAATCAGTATTATAAAGCTACAATAATTAAGATAGTGTGGTATTGGTACAATGGAATCAAACAGACCAATGGAACTGAACAGAGTCCAGGGAGAGACCCACATGTATGTGACTAGTTGATTTATGACACAGGAGATACTAAAGAGAAGTGGAAAAATGCTGGTCTTTTCAACAAAGGATGTTATATTAACTGGACAGTCATATGGGGAAAAAAGGAATCCCCTACCTTATATCATACACACCCACAAATATCAACTCCAGGCAGACAAGTAGACCTAAGTGTGAGAGTAAAACAGTAAAGCTACTAGACAGTAACACAGGGGAATACCTTTGTGCCCTCAGGACAGTCAGACTTTTATAGGACTAGCCATGAATGGCAAATACTGGTGAATTATATTAATAAAATAGCTCTGATCATTAGAAAATAGCACTAGGTAAAAAGGCAAAAATTTGGCAATGGACGAACACAAAAATACATATATAAAAAAAACTCTTCCCTATTAGTAAGAAAATGGCATGGAATAGAAAGCACTTCACAAATGATGACACCCTAATGGCCAATAAGCATATGAAGAGGTGCTCAACCTCACTTGTCATTAAGAAAATGCATGTTAAGGGGCACCTGGGTGGCTCAGTCATCAAGCGTCTGCCTTCGGCTCAGGTCCTGATCCCAGGGTCCTGGGATTGAGCCCCGTATCGGGCTTCCTGCTCCGCGGGAAGCCTGCTTCTCCCTCTCCCCCTGCTTGTGTTCCCTCTCTCGCTGTCTCTCTCTCTGTCAAATAAATAAATAAAATCTTAAAAAAAAAACAAAAAACCACAGATCTTATGATTGAGCAATTTGATTCCTTGGTATCTAGCCTACAAAAATGAATATATATGTTCAACAAAAGATATATACAAGAATGGTGATAGCCCTATTTGTAAGAGCCAAATGAAGACAAGCCATATGTCGTTCAAGAGTAAAAGGGTAAATATATGATGGTATAGTTACATAATGGAATACTATACAGCAATGAAAACGAATGAACTCCTATTATAGGATACCATGAATGACTTACATAGAGATATGACTGACCATTCCATTTATATAAAGTTCAAAAAAAAAAAAAAGACAAAACGTACTTATAGTGTAGTGTTAGAAGTCAGATTAGGGGCTACCTTTGGGCAGGGGTAAAAATGGATAGGGGTCTGCAGGGGTCTTCTGGGAGTGCTGATGAGATTCTAACCTTCTGATCTGGGTGACACTTTACAAAGGTATATTCACTTTGTGAACATCCACTGAGCTGTACACTTGAGATGTGAAATGACAGGCAAATTCTTTTTCTTTATATGCTCTTTCAACAAATGTTGAGACCTCAGATTCTTAAAATGGAGAGAAAAGCACTCAAGAGGCCGCATGAAATGCCCTGGAGAAGGAGCCTAAGACTTAATTTTCTGGGGCAGTACAAATAGACTACCCAAGCTAAGCTCCTTATCTCCTGATTCTAAACGTGGCTTTTCTCTGCAGAATCAGACTAAGCCACCAACAAATTCTCGGGCAGAGCAATCATTCTTCTCTTTTACACCTATTTGCAAAGAAATAACAGCCTATGGCAACCTCAGAAGAAACACTGAAAAATCTCAACTGTGACACAAGTAAAACCTGGGCCTATTCTCTAGTTTTATTTAATTCAATAGTAGTAATCTGGCCCAGAAACATTATAAAGTGAAAAAGAAATTATTCCTAACATGAACCAAATTATTCCATCATTCTGATCTTTGTCATGCCACACTTCTTCTCACATACTTGCTTAACACGGTTGTGACAGTGACCGCACATAGAATGCTGTAGTCTATTTCTGCTTTCAACATTAGGTCAGAAAATTTCCCGGACCACTCACTATATGGTCTTTTAAAACCACTATTTTAAATAACTACAAAATATCTTCACAAATGGATGTTCCACAATTGCCTTAGCACCAATTTAGTATCCAGGTTTTTCTAATTTTCCACCACTGTAAGTGGTAACGGACTACTTTTTTCCAGTAGCTTTTTCTACATTTCAGATTGTTTCCTTTGGCTGGATTCCAATACGTTGAAGGGAATCAACGTATTTATGGCTCTAGATATATATTCTTTGTCCACTATTTAGTTCTATTTTGAACACACAGCCTACATTTAAACAAAATTCTAATAAATTCTGGACACTTAATTACTTAAAACATAATCATTCACTTCCAAGAATTTCAGATGGCTTATAAAATAAAGACAAATGGAAATAATAAAAATAATAGAAATAGAAATAATAAAGTAGACAAATACACATGGCCAACTAAGTCAGGGGTCAGCAAACTATAGCTTGTAGGCCTAATCTGCCCTACTACCTGTTTTTGTAAGTAATGTTAATTGGATCACAGTCATGCTCATTCATTTATGTTTTGTCTATGGCTGCTTCCACGCTACGATGGCAGTGCTGAGTAGTTGCAACAGAGACTGTATGATCTGCAAAGCCTAAAATATTTACTGTCTGGCTTTTACAGAAAAAGCTTACCACTCCTTGAACTAAACCATCCATACTTCTAGATTTTAATCTTAAATTGCAAAATTCCCCACCTATTCTGTTCAACTGACTTCCACTTCTGGCCAAGATAGAGCAACAGTGACCTGATGAGTCTTCCACCAAAAACAACAAAAGCAGACATGAACATGAAATAACAGTTTTCAAGACAATGGACACCAGGCAATGAAGGACAGTGATCAGCAGACAGAATAGACTTGAACTATTTATTAACCAACCTTGACATTTTTAGAGCACTCCGCTTAACAACGGGCACACAGAATATTTACCAAGATACATCATAGTCAACATAACTCAAACACAAACATCAATAAATTTAAAAGGATTCCAATCACCCAATATATGTTCTCTTGCCACAATGGGATTAGATTGGAAATCCGAAACAAAGATATCTGGAAAATATTTAAATATGCAGAAACTAAATAATGGACTTCTAATTAACTCATGGGTCAAAAAGAAATCAAAAGATAAATTAGAAAGTATTTGAATGAAAATGAAACTACAACATAATAACTTATGCGATGCTACTTAAGCAGAATTTAAGGGGAAAATTTATGAAATGCCTATATAAAAAAAGGGAAAAAAGGTCTCATATCAACGATTCCAGTTTCAACCCTAAATGACAAGACAAAGAAGGGCAAATCAAACAGAAAGTAAACAGAAGAAAAGAAAAATTAGGATGAAAGTGAAATCAATGAAATAAAAACCAGAAAAATAGACAAAGTCAATGAGAGCTGGTTCTTTGAGAGCAAAACTAATAAATCTCTAAGCAAACTGATTGGAAAAAAGAAAAAAGACACAAATCAGGGTACCTTGTTGGCTTAGTCAGTGGAGCATGTGACTCTTGATCTCAGGGTCAAGAGTTCAAGCCCCACGTTGGGTATAAAGATTACTTAAAAAAAAAAAAAAACAAGACACAAATCACCAATATCAGAGATGAGAGAGCTGACCCACCTACAGATTCTAGATATAGAAAAAAATAGTAAAGGAATATTATGAATAACTTTATGCCTATAAATTCAACAACTTATGAGATGGGACAAATTCCTTTAAAAAACAAAGTACTGAGGCTCATTCAAGAAGAAACAGATAACCTGAAGAGCCCTATATGTATTAGAAAGAAATTATAGTTAAAAAAGCCTTCCTATGAAGAAAAGTTCAGTTTCAGATGGATTCATTGGCTAATTCAACCAAACATTTAAGAAAAAAATTATACCAGTACTAAACAAACTTACAGAATATTGAAGAGGAAGTATTTCCCAACTTATTCTATGAAGCCTGCATTACCCTGATACCAAAACCAGGCAAAGATATTACAAGAGAAGGAAACTACAGATCAATGCAGGCATATCTTAGAGATACTGTGGGCTGAGTTCCAGACCACCACAATAAAGCGACTATAATGACAAAGTGAGTCAAATGAGTTTCCCAGTGCATAGAGAAGTTATGTTTACACTACACTGTAGTTTATTAAGTGTGCAACAGCACTATGTACATTACTTTTTTTTTTTTTTTAAGAGTTTACTTATTTGAGAGAGTGAGTCAGAGAGAGCATGAGCAGGGGGGAAGGGTAGAGGGAGAAGAAGACTCCCCACTGAGCAGGGAGCCTGATGTGGGGCTCGAGCCCAGGACCCTGGGATCATGACCCGAGCCGAAGGCAGACGCTTAACTGGCTGAGCCACACAGGCACCCCTATGTGTACATGCCTTAATTTAAAAATATTTTACTGGGCGCCTGGGTGGCTCAGTCGTTAAACGTCTGCCTTCGGCTCAGGTCATGATCCCAGGGTCCTGGAATCGAGCCCCACATCGGGCTCCCTGCTCAGCAGGGAGCCTGCTTCTCCTTCTCCCTCTGTCTACCACTCTGCCTACTTGTGCTCTCTCTCTGTAAATAAATAAATAAAATCTTTAAAATAAATAAATAAATAAAAATAAAAATACTGCTTCACTCATATGTGGAATTTAAGAAACAAAACAGATGAATATAGGGGAAGGGAAGGAAAAATAAGATAAAAACAGAGAGGGAGACAAACCATAAGAGACTCTTAACTATAGGGAACAAACTGAGGGTTGCTGGAGGGGTGGTGGGTGGAAGGATGGGGTAACTGGGTATGTTAACTAAACTGAATTTTTAAAAAATACTTTATTACTAAAAATGCTAACCATCTGAGCTTTGAGTTGTAATCACTAATCACGGATCACCATAACAAATATAATAATGAAATAGTTTGAAATTCTCTGAGAATTACCAAAATGTGACACGGACATGAAGTAAGCAAATGCTGCTGGAAAAATGGCACCAATAAATGCAATGAAAAATGAAAAAAGCATACAAAACTGCTTGAATGCAGGGTAGCCACAAACCTTCAAGGAGTAAAAAACACAGATCTGTGAAGTACAACAAAGCAAAGCACAATAAAATGAGGTATCCTTCACAAACACAAATGCAAAAAAATTCTAAACGGGATGCCTGAGTGGCTCAACCACTTAAGCGGCTGCCTTAGGCTCAGGTCATGATCCTAAGGTCCTGGGATCAAGTCCCACATCGGGCTCCTTGCTCAGCAGGGAGCCTGCTTCTCCCTCTGCCTGCCATTCCCCCTGCTTATGCTCACTCTCTGATTAATAAAAAAATTCTAAACAAAACTTGAGCAACTGAAATAAAAAATATATAGACAGGGTAATACCTCATGACAAGTAAGGGTTGTCCCAGAATGCAAGGTTGGGTTAACAACTAAAAACCAGTCAGGGGCGTCTCGGTGGCTCAGTCGGTTAAGCGTCTGCCTTCGGCTCAGGTCATGATCCCAGGGTGCTGGGATCGAGCCCCACATTGGGCTCCCTGCTCAGTGGGGAGTCTGCTTCTCCCTGTCCCTCTGTCCCTCCCCCCAGCCTGTGCACGTGTTCACTCTCACTCTGTTCTCGCTCTCAAATAAATTTTAAAAATTTAAAAATTAAAAAAAAAAAAGAACAGGTTGCAGGTGTGCAGGCTTAACGAATTGCTGAGCAGGAAGAGATCTTAGAGATCATCACCCCCAACCCTTCGTATTCTAGATGAATAAAGGAGACCCATGAAGCCAAGATCACACAGCTGATTAGGAGTTAGGCCTTATGGCTAAACCTGGAGACCCAGCCAACAATAGAAACACACACTCTACTGTACCTCATTATTTGATTGCCACATATACCATTATTTCATTACTTTGACAGGAAGCATAGCACGACGTCTTAGGAGTTAGGAATCCTGGGTTTGAATTCCAACTCTGTCTCCTATAGACCTGAGCATGTCATTTAAGTTCTCTAAGGCCTCAGTATCCTCGTCTGCTAAATGGTGGTAATAATGGTCTCTGCATCACAGGTTGGTTGTGAGGATTAAATAAGGTAACAGGGGGCGCCTGGGTGGCTCAGTCATTAAGCGTCTGCCTTCGGCTCAGGTCATGATCCCAGGGTGCTGGGATCGAGCCCTGCATTGGGCTCCCTGCTCTGCAGGAAGCCTGCTTCTCCTTCTCCCATTCCCCCTGCTTGTGTTCCCTCTCTCACTGTGTCTCTCTCTGTCAAATAAATAAAATCTTTTAAAAATAAATAAATAAATAAATAAGGTAGCAGATCAGTAAAGTACTTGGCCCCTCCCAGTGAAAATATTATTACTACCACCACCACCAATATCCCTGCTTCTTACCACCACGTCTGCATTATGAGGACATCGAGGACACTGTGCAGTCCACTCTTAGTAGACACTCCCCTGAAATCACCCAGACCCCAGGAAAGAGAAAGTCATATAGATCATACAGGCATACCTCGGGTTCAGTTCCAGACCATTTGATGTGCCATTTGTCTACATCTGGTCTGGACTCGTCTGGGAATGAAATCTTTTATACAAGTGGCCTGTTTCCTTTTTTTTTTTTTTACTCCCAATTACCTGCTTTCCTGTCCACAGTGGAAAGGGCTTCAGGATGGCAGGAGGAAAGAGCTTCACACGCCCCACTTTGTCTGTGAGTCCTCGGTATAGCAGCTCCATATATTGCTCCCGAGTGAAAAAGCAACCTCGAATGGTCATGTTTGCACCCGAAACCATGTGATCTTGGATCAACCCCGCCAATGGCTGGCCATCCTAACAAACCAGAAGAGGTAAGAAAGAAGGCAAATATGAAATCACATTCTAATTCCTAATCATCTGCTTGGAAGCCATGTACTAGTAATAGCCCTCCCCTCTACTCCTGTATGGTTCTGCCCACAGCCTCACTAGGCCCAGGCTTGGGCCTCCCATCTGGAGAGCAAACTGCCTCCCAAAGCACATGACCTGGGCTTCCTGACCGGCCTCCACCTTTTACATTTGCCCATTGTTCAAGATCAAAACAGCTCCAACTCATCCAGTTCCCCAAGCCTTCTCTCCGCAATCCCATCTGGTTCTAGTTACTCCAGTATATTTTTGGCATCTTTGCATAAATTTGGTCTAGCTGCAGTTTCCTGTGTTCTTGCTTTTATATTTTGGTTTTATGCTCTAGTATTTTTCACACATTTCTGGCCTGTTTTCCTCTAAATCAGTCACCCATTCAATAAATATTTATTAAGAGAATACTATATGCCCAGACATTTGGGTTAGCCCTCCAATCTACTCTAGTGGACCAAACAGACATGATCCTTTATGGTGAGGAAGAACTAGACAATCAACAAATGATTGGATGAATACATGATCACAAAGAGTTTTAAATATCTTGGAGGAAAATAACAGATGGGTCATCATACAGATTAGAGGTAGGGGGATGGTCAGAAAGGATCTTTCAGGGGCAGTATTACAGGGCCCTGAGTATTACTGACTTAAGCCTCAGCTCTCTAAGGGGTAGGGGGTCAGCCAGAGGAACCTCGAGAGGGTTGAGAGGGCCTTGCTGTGCATGACTATGGAAAAAAAGAATGCTCACTTACAAGTGTCTCTTCACAATGTAGCACATGTTCATGGCGGGGCCTTTAATAGAAGCTGTTATCTACCAGATACCCAAACAAGGGCTTTTATGTAAGCCCCAGTGCGTTCATCTCATTTGAAACTTTTCACAGACTAAGCCTTAGTCTCCTGCAACTTATCTGGAGGTCTGTGTTCATGGCAACGTAAGGCACACTAACGTAAAAATAGCTATGCCCACTGACATGCTCTAAGAAGCAGTGTTTGCAAACTTTTCAGTGTTTATGGGAACTTGAGAAAAATCTGTGCCTTGGATCTAAAGACTGTTATCATTTGATTACTTGTTAAATACTATCCAATATTATGGCCAGGTTTCATAACTAAGCTAGCTAAAGGAACTCACAAATGCAGCCATGGAGAAATGCCAGGAATTTAACCACATGTACTAATTCAAAGGATAAAAAGGATGCTTGTCAAATAGTGGACATACTGTGGCAATGGGCTCTACATAAACTCAAAGACAATTATTACAGATGGGCTGAATAGACAAGGCAAGGTCAGATGGTGCACACAGCCTCTCTTACGAAGGCTTTGAGTTAAGAGCAGGAATAAAAAATTATACTCTGCATCTTGTTCCAAAGACAAGGTCTTATTTTGCTTGGGGGATGGAGAACCCAAACCAGTATTACGCATTTGCCTCATCCCACAGTCTTTGGGGGCAGATAGAGATTTTTCCTTTTGTTTTCTTCCTTTAAAGAACATAATTACAAGTTATGTGATCTATTCAGTGCCTTCCCTATTCTCCATCCAGATTTTTCCATGACTAGAAAATTACCTTAATGGCTAAATTGCTTTCAATGCAATAATCATGAATCGTAGGGAGGAATGCTGATTAAAGCAATTTACTAAGGGCCTACTTATAATTCTGGATTTCCCAAATCCTGCTTAGGATCAGAAGGACCATCTCTCAATCAAAAACCCAGATAATTGTTAGCTATCCTATTCCACCTAATATCACAGCAAAATGACATTACAATTAATTCCTTTGGTCAGGATGCTTTGAGAATTAGGGTACTCTGTGACTTGAATTTTCCGGCTAAGTGGACAGTCAGGAGACTCTCAAACCTTGTTAAAAACTTTCCACAAGGCACTGGCCCTCAAAAAATACAACAAACAGAAGAAAAAAATCCACAAAGAAACACATCAATGAAAAGTTTAACTGTTTTCTCGGGAAAGAAAGAGCTGGTATCATTCACCTCCTATTTTAAGAAAATAACCTGCAACTCTACTAAACACATAAACAATAAAATTAAATGTCCTTTAATCGGGTACTACGGTTAATCAAGGAACAGAACCTGGAAAACAGAAGAAATCGAAGGGAAATGGAAATAAGGAAAATAAAAATACACCAAGAAAAATTACCTCCTCTCTCCCAAAAAATGACTTTCCTAGTGTAACAAAGCCAGTTCCTGTTCTCTTAGGACTTTACCACCAAAGTACTTTGAGACATGTTGCATTTTTACAACCATTAGCAAAAACAGATTCCCTGTCTTGGCATTTACACTAAGGACTAAATGAAACTGATCGAGAATCAAAAGCTCTGTACCTCTGGCTAAGGAAACTGGTGGAAAGTGAAGTGAACCCTCAGGTCATCCCCTAGAAGTTTCTTCCCCCTAAGAACTTAATTTGTTGAAATAAGCTTATTTATCTGGGTTCTGCCTGTCTCCTGACCTAAAATTGGTGGGCATGTGAACACATGCTGAGGCACATCTGGATTTAGAAAGGTCAGCCCTTTGAAGGACACAGTGTAAGCATGAAGCCCTTGTAGGACTTTATTCAATCAAAATGAAGTACGGAACATTCAAGTTCACTGGTCTGAGAACTTCAGAGCACCCCAACTCCCCATTCCAACCCCCCTCATGTCCAGCGGTCACTCTGCCAGCCACAAGTGACCCATCTGCTGCTCCCTGGTAGTGTCCCCTGTGGTGAAATGTGACCCTGCCTCTAGAGTCAAGGAGCCAGTTCAGTCCTGGGATCCACTTCCTGCCACGTGGCCTTACCCAGCCCCAGCCCTGCCTGGTAAGTGAGGCTAATGACCCATGATGCTGAGTACATGGGCTTGGGAGTCAAAGGTGCTGGGTTCAAGTGCTGGCCTCGTTGCTGGCTGGCAAGTCACTTGTGTGTCCTCATCGGAAAACCGCACTTATCTCATAAGTTGTCGTGAGGACTGAGAGAACGTCTGCAAACAGCTTAGAGCAGTGCCTGCTGTATGGGGGCCGCTCAGTGCATGGTGGCTTTTACTGCCGCCTCAGCGACAGCCACAACTCTTATTGACACGAAAAGGCAAAAAATCAGTTTTTAAGTTAGTAAAATGATTATTCTAACTTCCAAGGGACCTCAGTGGGCCTTTAATCCCTCCTTCCTACTTTTAGCGCCTTCACTAATCCAGTGCTGGCTGAAGCGGGCAGAGAAGGGAATGAGAGTTAAACTCAAACAGCTGGGTCCAGCGTGAAGCCGCAATAGCGTGTCTGGTGCGAACAAGGCCGGGGCGCTGGGTCCCCGGGCCCCTGGCCAGGGCCTGCTGCTGGGAAGAGAAGTTCCCAGGCGGGGAGGGCACTGGCCGATGCCGGACATCTCCGAGCAGCCTCCCGTGCTCGCCTGCCTGCAGAAGTCCCATCTGCTCTGCAGAAGGGCGGCAAGAGCCGCGGAGGTGGAAAGCAGCAGAGCCCCGAGGAGCTGGGGGCTCCCTGTAACTTCCTCTGCCTTCCCAGCGGTGTCCTGCTGCAAGTTACAGAGCTCCTTCGTCTTCTCCATGTGTAACCATGGACACTAACAGCACCTGCTCCAAGGGCTGCGCAACGGTGAAAAGGGGAAGCCTCCCAAGTACTTTGCACAGGGTCTAGCATTGACGAAATGCTTGGCAAATGGCAGCTATAATTCCACGTTACTATTACTACTGATTCTTTCACATCCCACCACAACCCAAGTGAATGACATATAACTGTGAATCACTGTGACACAAACGGCTGATAATTTTAAAGGCCTCAGGCCTTAGGATGGGTAGTGAGGGGTTAAGTGGCATCTGGAACATACTCGGTTTTCTTTCATGCAGGCTGGCTCTATCCCCACTCTTGTTCCCATGAACACTCGTTGACTCAGGTCCCTGCCACTTAATAGAATGGATCGGCTGGGAAAGGAAGCTGAATCCTTCCTCATGCACCCCACCGGACAGCCATGACCACGTGGGTCTGCTTTTAAGGACCAACCTCAGAGAGAGAAGGAAGGAATTCAAAGAGGAGACACCTTCATGGGCTAGAGGGATCTCATTGTGGGCCCTCGTGATTAAGTTGTCTCTTAAAACTCATGCCTGTCAGAATTCAAAGGATCAAAGTCCTCTGGGGATCATGAGGACCATCACAGTTGGGATGCTTATGCTTGCCAGTGGCTAATAAATTGTAGAATCCAAACATAAGTCCGGAAGACAAGACCTATTACATAGCTACTAGTTGCTACCTTCTAAGCAGCTAGAGGGCTGAAAGCCCCACCTGGAAGAAGCCAGAACCCTCTCTTCCACGGGCCCCTGCGCTGGAGCTACCCACTGACCCCAGAAGCTGGCAAGAGCCCAGACCTAAAGTGCCAAGTTGTGCCAGCGATGACCACGGAACGGCCTCAAGGTCAGACCTACCTTGGGAACAAGGTACTGCTGATCCGTGCAGGCCAGGACATGGGCCTCGGCCCGGCCCAGTTCGCTCTGAGGGAAGTGAGCATTCATCTCATCTCCATCAAAGTCAGCGTTATATGCCTTGCAGTTGGCATAGTGGAGCCGCAGGACTTTCTCTTCAGGCAGGATGCGGGCGTGGTGTGCCTGGATAGAGGGTCTGTGCAGGGTGGGCTGTCGGTTCAGCAGGAGGATGTCCCCATTCTTTACATGCCGGCACACCTGGGGGCAGAGCAAAGAAAACTGGAGTCAAACCCTAGAAATCTCTGAGAAATAGCCACGAGCCCAGCATAGCCCTGATCCTGGCTCTGGGCTCAGAGATGCAAGCAACAGAGGAGGCTCCAGGCCCCTGTCCAGTAGTCTCTGTTTTCTTCAGAGGGACATAACCTTTCCGGAGTCTTGGATTCCTCTGGCTATTGGTCTAGGGAAAGAAATGGACACATCTGAAGACAGCATATCTGCACGTAACTGTGAAACCCTTGGCTTGAAAGGGCCTGGCAGACCTCTGGAATCCCCCCTCCCACAGTCATATGGGAGTACACTATTCTAAACGCGAATCCCATGTTTTAGAACTACCTGACCCAACCTCAAATGGTAGAGTCAGGGAACACAGGGTTCTGACCCCTACTTTAATGCCTTCTGAAAACATTCTTTCACACTTAAAACATTAATAAGAAATTTAAATTGCCATAATCTTTTGGGAAAGCAATCTGACGAGATTTAAGAACATTTAAAACTCATTTCCTAAATAAATAAAAATATATTAAACCTTCAAAAAAAAAAGTAAATGATAAAGTCGAATAAAAATAAATAAAACTCATTTCCTCTTGGCATTTCACGAGGAAAAAAAGTACCAATGTAAGGTTACATAAACACATATGTTTAAGCAGCAGTGTTTACAGTGGAAAAACCTGGTATAACTTGGGCTGCCCCACAGAAGTGGCTTGGGTATATATAAACCATGCTGTACACTATGGAATATTATGCAATGATGAAAATAGCGGAGTCAAATCTATACTAGTCCTGAAGTGATGGCAACAACGTATTCCAGTAAAAAAACAAACAAAAAAGTCCACGTGCCAATTAAGGTGACAGGAGGAGGCAATTGAAAACCCGACACAACTCTCCATGTATTTATATACGTGAGGAAAAAGGCTCCTTGGATCCTTACCAAGCTGTGACCATTGACTTCGCAAGGGCCAGGGCACGTGGGGAAGAAGTAAGGCACAGAGTACCTACCACCTTTACCTCCACCCATCTTAGTAGTGTTCCTGTGACAAGGAGCATGTATTACTTCTATACTTTTTTTTTTTTAAAGAGGTATTTAGCCATTTTTAAGGAAAGCAAGAACTACTGCAGAAGTGATATGCTCATTGTGGGGGGAAAAATTAGAAAATACAGACAAACTTAGAGAACAGAACAAAAACCACAAGTAATTTTACTCCTTAACGATGGCCAGCATTCACCCTTTCTCCCCTTATCGATATGCCACCGGTCATGTCCTCCAGACAGAACACCACTTCCCACAAAGCTGACTTCAGTGGAAGGCTCATTAAGCCTCATGCTGCCCTTCAACTCCCCTTGAATCAACTGCTGGGCTCCCTGAATGGTGAACATGAACGCTATTTTAAAAAGCGAACACATGAAGGCCGCTGCTGCCCCAACCATTCTGCAGGCCCCCTGAGCAGCCCAGAGCAGTTACGGGGACCGGGTCAGACCCCTCCCACCCAAGTTCCCCCAAATCACAGCAGGCAACAGGTTGGGAGTAACAAATTACTCCAAGTCTAGTCTCTTTTTGTGTTGCCCATATTTATGAAGCTGAACCAGAAAGGTGGCTACTGAGAGGCTAGAAGTGAACAAAAGATCCTCCCCATCCTTCCCCGCACCTCCCCCCCAACACAAATTTTCAGCTGAGCTGAAGGTTTCCTCCAGGTCAGGGAAGCAGGGAGCAAAACCCTGAAATTCTAAAAGGCAGTCCTAAAAGCACTTAGCAATGAGGCAGTCTTTGTGCTCCCCAAGGAGTTCAAACCTTCCCCTCTCTGCTCCCACATCCATGTTTCCAAGGAGACCCGAACCTCCTGTGGATTCCCATGAGGGTCTGCCCAGAGCACGTCACAGAGCCTGAGGTGACTTTCAAGGTCTTATTTCTTTAGCCTCTCCAGGGAGAAACTGCCCAGACCTGTGGCCCAGGCCCAAAACCCCAGGATGGGCCTTGGATTTGAGTCTCGAAAATTCGAGACCTCCTCCAGCATAAGCAAACCCCACAGCTGGGAAGGCACACAGGCCAGTCTGACAGGCAGCAGCCAATCCAAACAGAAGCCCTGGAGCACAGGGAGCTCCCCTTGCCAACCCAAACCTGAGGCCCTTCCTTTCTCTTGTCTCTAAATAAATACTGCAGTGAAAATTAGCATGCCCCGGTGCCCGAGTTTTCTGAGGCACACTCAGAGCCAAGGAGTGGCTTCTGGCAGGCTGCTGCACTGGGAAATGAGGCTCAGCCGTCCTGGCCACCTCCTCCTGATTTACAAGCCCCAGAGGAAGGGACAGAGGTTTCACACCTCCCAGGGGAAACGGGTCCTGTCAGTCATCCCTTCCCTTCTCGCCTAACCTGCTATGCGTCCTTCCGGGGACCCGGCTCTCTTCTTCCCGCTCATGTCCCCCGGCCCTTGAGCCAGTCCCAATCTACATGTAACACATTAACCAAAGTCTTTTAAAAATACAAATAAATTAGAAGTACGCGTACATGTGATTATATAAACACGATGTATAAAGTTATTGAAATTTTGGAAAATAATCATCCTTAGTCCCCAGGTCCTGATATAAGAACCGCTTTTCCTTCGTGAAGTCCCTTCCTGTCTCTGCCCGTGGATTATCAGGTCTAATGTGGCCCTCTGCCCTTAGAGCCTCCCGCACCTCAGCCTGGACCCATCTACTCCACAGGGGTTTCCTCAGCACCTCCACACTGGGAGCTGAGGAGAGAGTGGTGAGCAGAACAGCCTGCCCGCACCCTCCTAGCATTTAGGAACTGGAGGGAGGATGAATGGGGGCATGCATGGTGACAACACGATGCAGTGAGAACAACAAGGGCGGGTGAGAAGGCCGAGGGTGTGGTGGGAACACAGTGGGGGGCAGACCTCCTACAAGTTTCGAGAGCGGCAAACTACCGCACACAAGTGGGATGCCTACTTTTAGAAACAGTCTTCTGGGAACACGGCCAGGCCCATTCACTTGTGCGCTGCCCACGGCGACTCAGACGCTACAGGGCCAGGCTAGACCAGCTGCAGCAGAGCCTAGAACATTTACTGCCTGGCCCTCCGCTGGAAAAGTTTACAGACCCCTGCCCTACAGGACGAGGGCTTGGCCGAGCCCTGAAGGACTAGCAAGAGCTGGCCGGGGAGTCTGGGGGAGGGCAAAGTGATGCACACGTGCAAGGCCCTGACGGGGGCCAGCTGAAGTGTGGGGGGTGAGCTGAGAGGTGAAGCTGGAGGAGAAAGCAGGGACAGTGTGCCCAGGACTGGAACTTAAGCTGGGAGACCAGCGACCAGGCCAACCGCATTCAACCTCGCCGCTGCTCGGAGCTCACGTCAGTCACTTCCCAGGAACTGAGCGCTACGTGGCAGCAGGCCAACCTTCCTTCTCCCAAACCCTGAATCTCGGCTCACCTCCAACCCTACAGACGTTAACTACAAGGCCATGTGAAACTCTCCGTGCATTTGCCTCATCCTCACATCCCAGTCACATCAGAAACCCGGTACCCTTCTGCTTTTCTTTCAAACGCCCTTAGCTCCTGGCTCTGCTGCCTCACGAGAGCTCCGGGACCTGGCTCCTCCCACTGCTCAAACTGCTCTCCTGCGTCACAAGTGACCTTCTCTTGGACAAATCAGATGCGCCTTCCCGGCGTTTCCTCACTCTTCTCAAACTTCACATTTAACTTCACGAGCAACTAACAAGTGCCCCTGGGAGAGCTGAAGATACCCAGGGACTGGTTTTGACCTGGAGGAGCCCCATAACCACGTGTGGGAAACAGATGCAGATGTCAAATGAGGTGGCCCAGCCCCCCACTCTCCTCCCTCAGCTTCCCGGTTCCTCCTTCCCCTTCCTCCTGCTCCGCCATTTCAGCCCCAATGAGTCCCCCATTTTCTCTCCATTGTACTTTGTGTTCAGTCTAACCCTCTGAAAATCTCATTTTCTAACTCTACGGCCCCTAATTTAAGTCCCGCAACCCCACCTTTCATAGAAGATAGGCCTTTAGATTCCCCACCATCACCTCATTTTACAGGGGCCGTGTGCATCTCCTTCCAGGGCGCTCCCCACTCTCCTGCTTCGTTCTCACCTCTTGTGTCTTCCACAGCCCTGACCCCCAGACTCTCTAAGTCCTTCCTGGCTCTCTCTCTGAAACATCCCTGCCATAACCTTCCCTTCCCTGCAGCCCTGTGGCTGGCTGTCACCTGCCTCCTGATGACTCCAAACCCTCCCTGCCCTCCCACCCTGCCCATTCCCCTTAGCATCAAGCACATAGCCACAGGCCTCCACTGCTAATTCCCTACTGTACCCGCCACACCACTGAGCCGTGGGGCCACGCATTCCCTGCCCCCACCACGCCATAAACTCCAGAGTAGTGGGACCTTGTCTGTGGTGAGCGGCAAAGTGCGGGGGCGGAGAGAGCACTGGGTCCTCCATACCGCCTGACCCCTCCTCTCAATTTGTCTGACCAGGAGACTCTTTGGTACGTTTGGCTTGAGTTAATATGAAGATCACTTCATGTCTGTCTTGCTTCACCCTAAGTTATGTGACCTATGCCTTGGGTCTCCTGCATCTCTCACAAAGCTCCTACCAAGACACCAGGCCGTTGAGAAAGGCAGAATGATCCCGTGAGCCTGAACGTAAACCTTACTTAACGCACTGGAAAAGAACAAAGCAGGTGGTCTGAACTGTCTGCCCATGTCTCCCACCACCAAAGCAGAACTCAGGCAGCGTGCTGCTGCCCCGCCTTGGCAAAGCTACGAGACAGAAGCAGCGAGACGGCAGGTTGTGGGGAAGAACCAACAGCACCAAAACCAGGCCAGAGTGCTTCCCTAACCCTTTCTGTTCCTCCTCTGAAGTTCCTTCAAGGCTGAGGGAGACTCTGTAGAGTTCGAACTCATTACGAAAGAGGATCTTGATCGGCCACTGGGCGTGCCCGAGTCAGAATGCAAGGAGAGGTCTAACAAACGTGCAGAGGAGGCGTGGTGAAGAAACGCACTCGGCAGCCCCCGACGCTACACACTCACCCACCAACTAAACCCAGATAAAAACCCATTTCACCTCAACAGCCACCGCTAATGCCTGGCTAGGGGTCATCTGTCATGCTCCCCCCAGTATAAAAGGCTAGCTTTAACAGGACACAAATGAGGTCACCCACCGATTTCACACCCCCAGCTAATCAATCATGTACTCTTTCCAGTGGAGCCCGAATACACCTTAGGATTCCTTAACACTGTACCATGGGCAGCCATCAGCAATCGCCAGAAAATGAGGCAAAGGATGAAACCCATGGGTTATCAGTTATCACGGATATATCACACAGGACATTTCCTTCCTTCAGGGCAGCTCTCAAATGCCAGCATGTAGAAAAACCCTCTAAAGCGCTTGTTAAACACAGATTCCTGGGCCCCATTCCCAGAGATTCTAATCCATTTGGTGGGGGGTGGGGAGGAGAGAGTGAATGTGCATTTCTCACAAGCTCTAGGGATGCTATCGCTGATGGTGATCTGAGGACCACCCTTTTGAGTCGCCCCGCGTAAGGACAGCAAATTTGCCTGCCCCAGGACCATAACTGAGTTATTATTAGAGAGCATTTCTCAAGCCTTGGATGGGTGCCCGACACTGTGCTACATGACATGGAACAGCCAAGTGAAGCTTTAATCATGGGGTCAAGATCCTAGGAACTCCAGCTCCAGCTGGGGAGGTAAAGCAAGCACCATGAAGCCCCTAAGGAACACCCACATATGGGGGAATCTTCATCCCGGGGAGGCAGAACAGCTCATAGATTCCTGTGTCAGCACTCATGACTCACAGTCACAGGGGAGCCCCTGATCAAATCGGCCCACTACTCACAATTTTTGTCCCCTGGGGCTTAGGTGCCCCCGTGGCTGGTGTCAGGAGCTGTTTGGCTACAGCCTCCCGCTGGGTCAGGTCGACGGCACTCAGGGCTGTGCGGCTGCCATCCTCATTGATGACCATGGAGGCTCCCGGGTGCACATTGGGGCCATTGATGACTGCTTGCCTCAGTTCCTGAACATTCCAGGGGGTGACTGGCTGAGGGTAGGTCAGTTTTGTGGCAAACACCTGGAAATGGAATGAATATGAAAACTCAGGGTAGGCAGAAAAGATGATACTGATTCAAAATCTGACTCAACAGGCTACGCAACTTCTTCCCCAAGACACGGAGGTGCTATCTTTGCCACAAAGGTCCTTCAGGAAACTCCTGGGGAGTAAGCAACATCCTGTCTGTCTTCTCCATAGAGCCATTTTTCTAGACTTGAAGCCTCAAGGGAACAGAGAATGGGCCTCCTTTCCTAGCACTGTCTGAAGAGAATAACTGGAGGGTTGCAGTTTACACATTAGAATTTTGGTGGCTCATTCTAAAACTTCGTCATTTCCTCACCCACCGATCAATTCATACTCTCCAGAGGGAACACAGAATGGGACACTAGGTTGAGAGAGATGGCAAATCCCTGCCCTCAAATACCACACCACAGCCCTCTCCGCTCTCGCAGACATCACCAAGTGATCGTGGCCTGCCCCGAGCCCAGACATGGCGTCGGAGCCTCTACCCGGCAGTTTTGGCTGCCACTACGATCAGGGCGGTGCTTGAGATGAAACCGATTCGGTCTCCAGATACACGAGAAAATGCAGGGTTCCACTTAACGCTAGACCTGCAAGGTGTTCCAAGAAAAACGAGTTTCCTGGTTAAGTGAGTTTCTAAGCTGCTGAGTATCATAAACCCTCTGATGCTTCCAAATGCGCTTCACTACTCTTCACTGCCTCTGAGGAGTCTGACGTAAAGAACCTGGTTGAATTCTGTCCAGGTTATTTGTCCAGGTTTCTGCTTGGATGACACTGTGAAAGGCCTTACCTGCCACCCCAGCCAGCACTCCCTTTCCCCATCGCCTGCCCTACTTTTGCCAATGCACTGACCGCTGCCTGACAGAGTGTTTATACTCCTATGTATTTGTTTATTCGTCTCCACCACTGGAATGTAAGCTTCTCAGGGGACACTCTAGTCTGTCTGGTTCACTGCTAATCTCTAGCTTACTCCCCAAACCTACTTTAGCACCTCTGCTCCCATAACACCTCTCCACGGTGCTCTACGGAAAGTGTGTGCCACGAGGCACCAAGAGGTAGTCTCACACAGTCAGCTCCTCACGGCCACCCTGTGAGTAACACCCCCCAGCCACCATGGCCCTGAGACCTGGAACAGGCTAGAGGTGGGCAGAGGAGTAACTTCAGAGTCCCTCCTTAGGACCAGCCATTATGGAATGAAACCAGATCCAAGAAAGGGAGGCCCAGGACCCCTGAAGGTAGAAAAAGGAGGCAGCACTAAAGGTCTCTCCTAAAGCTGGGATGCTTTAAGGCATTGTGAGGCCAAAGCCTACCGGGATAGCCCAGGCCTTCAGTCCAGAAAAAGCAATGAACAGCAGTAAATGGGCCTCTCTTCCCAGGGCCTCAGACTCAGGAAGGTCACCACTGGGCTTCACAAGGCCTTTCTCTGCCACCTGGTCCAGCTTCTGGATGGAAAGACCTAGGTTCTAGGAGGCAGTGGGCACAGGACTAAGCTTTCTCTGACTCCTGTCCTCTGACATGTGTGCCCTTGCCCAGGGAGCCAAGTGTGCCCCAGAGGGACGAGGCGGTGGGCACGCAGGGGGCCGTCAGAACACTTGAGCTGCGCTCATCACCAGCGCTCCCCCGAGAGCAGCAGAGGGGGCAGCGTATGAGGAAATGAGACTCTCCACAAAGGGAATTAAACCATCTTCATATTACTGACCTCAAGGCCCATTAAGGAGGGAGCCGATTAAAGCGCTGCTAATGAGCCCCACAGCTTGAACGGGTGGGGAAGTGAGAGGAGGAGGCCGGCTCCCAGAGGAAACACTAATGGGTGGATGGGGCAAACCGCTTACCCCAGAGGAACTGGGAGGATGGATGACACGCATACAGCCCTCTCTGGGGGTGCTCTCTTCCCTTCCTGTGTCTGGCAACTAAGGGTACACATTCCTGACTCCTAATGCCAGGCAAGTGCATGAGGCGCAAATCCCCTTTTCCCTCTTCCTCATCTCTGTCATGTGCTCAATTTGACCAGGAAGGTTTCGACTAGGCTCTGAGAGGCAGGGGGGAAGACATGCAGGCGGGGATGTGGAATGCCCTGCAGTCGGCTCCCTGCTTGCCCAGCAAGTGGGTCTTCCTTGTAGGCAGGTGTTTGGAGACTTGGCGAGGAGTGAAAGCAACTCCATCACACAGCCTCATGTCCCCTCCAAACAGCTTGTTCAGGAAGAAGCATAAGCTGTCCCCACCCAAGCCACCACAGTCGGCTGTACACCTTCTCCCCAGCCCTCAACGTTCCCATGTGCCACCCAACAGCAGCTGGTGAGGACCCTCCACACACACCATGGGAATTCCAATTTCGTTGGTGTTAATGTACATATCTGGGCAGATGACCGAACGGGCCGCGTAGTCCACTCGCTTCCCCATCATGTGTTTTCGGAATAAGCCATCCTTCTTCTCCAGGATCTTTATGCAGGAAAAAGTCCACAGAAAGCATCATTAGGAAAAAAAAAGTCAAATATACTTATTATTTTCTTATTTCAATACAAGTACGCTTATTATTTAATCCCTTCAGCTAGCAACAGGGATCCAACCTCCTGCTCACCTGTCTAATGCCAGGGTACTTTTCCATCATTAATTTGTCCATCTCACTATCAAACACAATATTGACGTGGCTCTGAAGACGAATCCAAATGTTGTAAAGTTTGTCTGTGAGGGACTGGCCTGGAAGCAGACTCAAAAAGGACCGGTCCAGAACAACTGAAGAGCCTTTTTCCTGGCAAGACACAACCAAGAAAACAGGCAAGATGGAAAAACCTCAAAAAGGTCAGGTTTGGTTTTATTTTTCTTTCTTCCTCTCGCTCTGACACATGATGAGCTCTGGAGTCTGCCTTTATGTCTTTTGAACGCGACAGATCAGTGGCAAAAGCGCTAATAAATCAATCTTCTCAGTTTGTATCAACAAAACATCAGCCCCATTATGCATTTACCAGCCTGTCTTTGTCTGATAGTAAAATGAACTCAAGTTTCTTTCTTTTTTTTTTTAAAGACCAACACACATTTTCTACCTCACAGTTTCTGTAAGTCAGGAATCTGGGTACATACAGCTCAACTGGGTTCTCTGCTTTAGTCTCTCCTAGGCTGTGACAGAGTCAGCCCGAGCCAGGGTCTCATCTGAAGGTTCAACTGGGGAAGAATCCATCTCTAAGCTCACATGGTTGTTGGCAGGGTGCAATTCCCCTAGAGCTGCTAGACTGGAGGCCTCAGGTCGCCCAGAGGCCACCTGCAATTATGTGCCTCATGGGCTTCTCCAACATGGTAGCTTATTTCATTGAAACGTGTAAGCCAAGAAAATAAAGGAAGGGTTGGCTAGCAGCAGCTGCTGAGTCCCTTACTATCTAATTCTTCAAGCTACCCTAGAAATTCTTCCCCCTATACTCTTCATAAAGCTGTTATCCCACCAAATAACTGATTCTCACATGCAATTTTACCTTTATTTATGGTTTTGGAAAAACTTAATCCAAAGCACTTACGAAAACACAAGTAAAATAATTTCTCAAAAGGAAAAACGTTGGCCATACTATTTTCTATGTTATAAATTAAAATATTGGTCCCCAACTGAAATATGTCAAGGGACTGGCTGAAATCCAAGCCTCACTGGAATTTTTAACCAATCCTTTTTAATATTTCTGTCCCTGACTCTGCCTCCTTTTCTTCTCTCCCTACCTGCCTAGGAGACAGGCTCTTAACCTGCCTTACAGCACCACCTACTGACACTGTCTGGCCACCTACTAGCCCCATCTGCCTGGCTATGACACAAGAGCTAGACAGATGTCCCCCAGTGTGAGACGAGAGAAGAGACCTGTCAGTGTGTTGGGAGAGGTATAGGGGGAGGGGTGAAGATCTAGTAAATAAGAATGCCATGAAAACCATTAGTGAAATGGGTTTGTCCTCAACCCTGAGAAATAGAGGAGTCTTCTTTACTTATAGGGAGGACAGATGTATTTTCTCTCTGGCGGAGGGAGCCTCATAGGGACAGACTGTCACCTATATGACAACAGGGGCCTTGTCAGCCTAACTCACTGCCTATGACATTACCTGGCTCAGGGCTATGTGATTACCCTTATAATATGAGTCCCGTGAGAGGGCTGCCATATGAATGGAATGTGGGGAGCATATGGGGAAAGAAATAAGAACGGGTCCTGTTAATCACAAAGAAAGAAGGCACCGTGACTTCAGGTAGCAAGGACCTTAAGAATCAGAGGATACTGTTTATTTCTGCAGACTCTTAGCTTTTTTTTTTTTTTTTTTAACAAATGGCTGCTCTATTTTCAAGGAGCATCAAAATAAAAGTTCTCAGCCCTGCTTATGGGTCCTGGCTACCCTATGGCCTTCCCTCCAAACTGGACCAGGGCCTGCAGATGGCACATTTCTCTTAGACTGAAGGTTTCTGAAAGCATACTACCCTGACAGATCAGAAAACTTCAGCAAAACCGAAGACAGTGCAGAGCAGAGTGCGGGTAACCCACAGCGCAAGTGGCCAGGCAGACAGTGGCGCCACCTGGTGATGGGCCTGGCTCCCAGCCGAACTGCTGCCGGCAGCTGGAAGGGAGCCCGAGAGCTCCGTCCACTGACACAGCCCTTCCTGCTTCCATCCAGGGAACATCTCAAAGCTGGAAAGGACCTCAGTGATCTCAGCAACTTCTCCGAGTGCCTGATTCATCTTTACACCCACTGAAGACCTGGCACACTGAAGTAGCTCGGAAAGCCAGCTGAAACGGGAAAACTGAATCCCACGCTATCATCTACTGACGAGGAAAGAGAGGCCTCAAACATGACAGTCCTATTCTGGGAAATTCCTAGAATCAACAATGGTGCCCTCCTGAACCCAATGCTAGAGGTCTCAATGAGCCAAAAACAGACCTGGATGACTCAGGCTCTGGTACTGTAACCCAAAAGGGACATTCTAAGAGCCCACAGGAAGCAGACTCTTCTTTCTAGAGCTGCCAGTCACTGCCAGTGAAGGCAGGTGGCCCAGAACAGCCTATAGGTAAAACCTTACCACCAACCATACACATTCTACAGGGGAGACGGGCCCACAAAATCAAAGCAACTCAGCAGAGGTCATTGGAGCAAGACCTAGATCTTTCTATGCTCTTATCATGCTTTCCCCCAACATTACTGAGGTTTCCCCAAATGACGGCTTGCACACAAACTGTACAGAATTCCCAACCAGCAGCTCCCTGCACCCCCAGCGTTCTGCATCTGCACTGCGGGCCTTAGAACTAAGCAGACAGGCTGACGACATCAGCTCCAAGGCAGCGCTGACCTCATCTTTGGCAGGTGCTGCCACCTCGCACGGCAGCTCCTGTTCTTGGGCCATCAATGCCAGAAGTTTTCGGATCAGAACCATGTCCTTCATGACAGCCTGCAAGTTCACCGTCTGGCCATTGGTAAACATCTGGTCCCCCAGCCGATTGACAGGGCGATACCTATAGGGGGACACATGGAATCAGGGACCGTTGAGCATGAGGGAGGGGTCATATTCTTCAGCCTCTTGCCAATCCCTGCTACAAGCAACTCACAACCCACCACACTCGGAAACCAGCCAACATTCCCACCGCAGTCAGGACGAACACTCCCAGCCACCTGCAACCCGGGTGTGGAACCGCTGCTTTGCTTCTTAGTGCGCTAGGCCCTCCAGGCCTCTCCCAGAAGTCATTATTCCGCCGCTCAATAAGCCTTTTTCGGCGAAATAAAGCTAATTAAAGGGCATTACCTTGAGGGTGGCACGACCAGGAAATCCAAAAAGAACATACTGGGATTGAATCTAGACTCCATGTCGACATTTTCCAGTCCCGAAAAAAGGTAATTCAGAAAGAATCCTGCATTTGAAATAAGCCAAAACGATCATTTACATCTATGTGTGAGGGCAGGGATGAATGACCACAAAAATTCCACTGGGTGACAAAAAAGAAAAACAGAATATGAAACAGTAAGTAGAGTAAAATCATTTTTTCTTTCTAAAAACAAGCAAAAAATAGTCTTTCTGTGTTGAGAACCCGCACACAGGTGAGATGGTGGTTTAAGGACGAGTGCCACGGCGCCCCCCAGTGCTTAGCTTGGGGTTGAGATGGACAAGGATGGGGAATGAAAACCTCTTGTTTCTCACTACCCTCCTGGACTATTAGACTTATACATGCACGAGAGTGCGCGCGCGCGCACACACACACACACAGCTTTGGTTATCTATAAAAAATGTATCTGAAATACAGAAAATCAATAAAAAAAAGTTAGCCTTCTTACAAATAAACAAAACAAAAAACCCTCCATATAGATGTTACCAAGAAGGCATCATTTTTGTGGATCAAAGCTGTATTTTAAGTTTCCAATGAACTTAAAAGAAAGCTGCAGAGAGAATGAATAAAAGTGTTAGGGCCTGCCACAGAAACGATCACACTAACTTGAGTGCTCTTTTTTTTCCCTGACATCACTTATCCCTTCAGCAGCATTTTCATTTTTAAGTGCCTATCATTACACAGCAACTACATGCAGTGTTCCAGAACAAGAGCACTCTCCGAGGGTGGCGACATTGACCAGATGTCAAACTTGCAGGCTGAATACAGTGCCTAGCTTTTGTTACACATGCAAAAGGAATGGAAGACTTTCCTTTTCGTAGGGAATTAAAATGTGGAAAAACCCTAAAAAAAAAGAGTTCATTTTTTGAATCACAGGAGGAATTCCCTTTGAATCCTTTTCTGAAAAAGTTATTAACAGGCATTTAAAGTAAGGTGAGTTACACTGTACCTTCTAGAAAGATGTCAAACTGTATTAAGCGAGGCCCACCCACAGCTGTCATTTAATGACCAGGTTCAGTTACAATGGTTGTCAAGTTCATGTTCTTGCCTGCTCTAGAATGCATTGATGACAATGTACCCTGAAGCCAGCCCCAAACCTATGAACTGAATTCAGGAGAGATCTGCAATTATCACAACTCTGAAAACATAAAAATAATAAGGCAGGATAAATGAGCCCAGAGACTCATTTCGATTTCTTTCGGTTGGTACAGCACCTTCATTCTTCCAAAGGGCAGTAAGATGTTCTTGGGCGCTGGTGGGTGTTAGGTACCCTCGTTTTCCCATCTGGGCTTCCTCAATTCCTAGAGCCAGGAGGGGGAATCAAAGCATAATAAATCAGTAATAGGCACTCCTTCTGTAATGGGATCTATCAATGCTTTCTCCCCCACCCTGCTGAGCCTGCAATTTGACCATAAAAATCAATCTCTAGGACAGCTTATTCTCAGCTCTGGATTTTTTTCCCCCTTAACCTAATTTCTAAAGTAATGGAAACAGTATAACTATTGCATAAAGCCAAAAGAGCAAAAGAAAAATAAATCATACACCATTCCATTACCACTACTACAGACTTTTTTTCCAGTCCTCTGGTTTATACGCTATCTATAATCTTTTTTTTTATTATTATTTTTTAATCTTTTTTTTTTAAGATTTATTTATTTATTTTAGGGAGAGTGAGAGTGCATGTGTGCACAGGGGAGGGGGAGAAGGAGAGGGAGAGGGAGAGAGAAAGAATCCCAAGTAGACTCCCTGCTGAGTGCAGAGCCCAATGGGGGGCTCAATCTCACAACCCAGAGATCACGACCTGAGCTGAAACCAAGAGTGTGATGCTCAACTGACTGCGCCACCCAGGCCCCCCTAAGATAACTGTAATCTTAAGTGTGGGTTTATTCTGTACACTGCTTTGCTCATTTAGTGTCATCTTGTGAGCATTTCTGTATGTTGCCACATAACATTTTTTTAAAGATTTTTATTTATTTTTTTGAGAGAGAGAATGAGATAGAGCATGAGAGTGGGGAGGGTCAGAGGGAGAAGCAGACTCCCTGCTGAGCAGGGAGCCCGATGTGGGACTCGATCCCAGGACTCCAGGATCATGACCTGAGCCGAAGGCAGCTGCTTAACCAACTGAGCCACCCAGGCGCCCGCCACATAACATTTTTAATGACTGCGTGATATTCCACAGAGAGGATGTTTCCTAGTGACCTGACCATACTCTTATAACTGGACATCAGGGTGGATCCTAATTTTCTTACTGTTATAAGTTACACTATGATTAAAATACAAAAAACAAAAAACTTTACACACATGGCTTTATCAGAAAGATTCACAGAAGCAAAATTAGAGATGAGTATGAACATTTTTATGGGTAAAAGTATATTCAATTTCTTCTTACAAATATCATGCAGGTATGTGAGGAGTACACTGATTTTGGTTTCTCAGATTAAGCAAGAGCACTCTGGGGCACTATCAGCTACACCCAGAGTAAGTCAGAAAATCAAATGGGGTTGCCACTCAGGAAACAGGGCTCTAGGCACTTACATGATTAACAAAGAAAAGCAATGTGATCCTGTAGTTTCAAAACTATCAATCTGTGGGCACCTGGGTGGCTCAGTCATTAAGTGTCTGCCTTCGGCTCAGGTCATGATCCCAAGGTCCTCGGATCAAGTCCCGCATCAGGCTCCCTGCTCAGTGGGAGGCCTGCTTCTCCCTCTCCCACTCCCCCTGCTTGTGTTCTTGCTCTCACTATCTCTCTCTGTCAAATAAATAAAATCTTTTAAAAAAAACCAAACAAAGCAAAAACAAAAAAACTATCAATCTCTTCTGGGATACATTCACTGAAATTAGGCATTATTCTATATTCCCTTATTACTTACCAGCACAGAAACTCGTCTTGTCTGTGCTCCTAGCACCTGACAGTGTCTAGCACACAGCAGATAATAAAGTCACTGGCTCAAATATACATGTTCAAAACATCCAACAATAATCTATACTTACAAACTCCATTCTTCTTATTTTTTTATTTGAAAGAGTGCGTGCACACAAGAAGGGCAGGCAGGCAGAGAGAGAGAGAGAAGCAGACTCCCTGCGGAGCAGGGAGCCTGATGCGGGGCCAGATCCCAGGACCCTGGGATCACGACCTGAGCCGAAGGCAGATGCTTAACTGATTGAGCCACCCAGGCATCCCAAACCCCACTCTTTTGCCTTTTTCTACACTTAAAAAATAGAACTTTAAATTCCACCTCCAATTCTCCAAGTAAGTTTACCATCTGCAGAGGATGTATCCTCACAAGATTCCAGAGAAATATGAAACTTGGATAATAATTAAGAGATGTACCATAATTTAACTAGTCTCTATTGATAGGCACTTAAGTTATTTCCTATTTTAAACTATTTAAACAATACTATGGTGTGGGTATGTCTAATTCTTAGAAAAGTCATAAAAGTGGAATTGCTAGGTCAAAGAGTCTACACATTTAAAATTTTGATTCCTACAAAAGCAAAACATTTCAATCAGTTAATGCAACTCAAGGAAGCACGGGTATGCAATGAAGAGAGGCTTTGACCCTCAGGGATAACCACAGCATCAGAAAGCTATGTATATTCAGTAGGAAAACACAGATTCCATTAAGCTGAACAACCATCTGTGGGCATTGCTGAAAATGACGATCTGAACTTCCTCTCCTCCTGAAAATCAGGTTTGAAGGTCTGAGGAAGATCAGCTGGATCTGGCAATACTCCCTAGCTCCTGTCCCAGTAGCTCCCAGTACATGAAGTGCCCCACTGCAGTTTCCCCACAGTGAAGGCAGACTAGGGTTGTTCAATCACAGGATTTTAGAGTCAGAAGAAACCTGTGGGATGCCACCTCCTCCCATGCGCTGCGCCCTCCTCAACAAGACACTTGTACAACCTACAAAAACGGATTCTGCCTGGGTGGGGTTTCAGGACATCCCTAACGTGGGTTTCATGCACCTTTAAGAGCTGCTATGTGACAAAGGGGTCTGTCGGGAGGTCAAATAACTTGGGGAAGGCTGGATCACAGTGGAGTATCTTGGCTATAAGGATCCTCATTTTAAAATGCTGATGTGCATCGTGGGGCTTGGGGAGCACTCTGGAGCATCTGCAGAAGGTCACAAGCTTACAGTGCTCCTCACGGGATCACTAGTACATAGCAACCATAGAGGCACTGGCCTCACTGCTTGGCTCCCTTTGGCCAGGAACATGGCCAGACCCTTGCTGAGAACACATCACCTGCTCCCCAGAGTTACTGACCTGTGTCACCTGCAGCCTCTTCAGACAGCAGAGGCCACGTGGTCTCCACCTTGGTACTGTGCTCGCCACAGGCATGGTCATTGGCATGAGGCTGAGTTCCCAACAAGTAAATGTTTGCTAAATACTAAAATCCCAATCCTGGAACCACTGAACACTATGGTCATCTTGTTCCTAATGCACAGAATTTTGGGTGGCACCATCATACCCTCATAGCCACAGTAAAAGATTACTTCAGAAGAATGCATTTGGCAAACGTGGTGGAAGGCTACTTAAGTGCTAGACATTTGCCCCAAAGAAACAGTTATCTTTTAGAATTCTGACCATCTTTGTTCTCAATCTATGAACGTTTTCTAAGGCGCACTAAGAGCTAAATAAAGCAGCAATTCCCAACCTTGAAATTTAGGGGCTATTTATAGGTAAGTGTAGGAAAATCCACCTTTGTGGTTAACCGTTAACCATTAAACAAAATTAAACAGGCTTTCTAAACACAGTGTGGTATCGCTGGAAAAACTGGAGAAATTCAAATAAAGTCTGTAGTTCATTGAATGGTAGCGTACTAAGTGAATTTCTTAGTTTGGACAAGTACACCATGGTGATGAGATGGTACATTAGGGGACAATCAATAAAGAGTACATGAGAACTCTCTGTACTATCTTTGCAACTCTTCTGCAAGCCTAAAATTAGTCTAAGGTAAAAGGTCTGACCCACGCTTTAATAACCTTTCAATAAAAATATTTTATAGTTATACGAAAAAAAAATAACAAAATAAAAGGTCTGAGAGTCTGTGTCCCCTCAAGTTTCATGTGTTAAAATCCTTACCCCCCTCCATGTGATGGTATTGGAGGTGGGGCCTTTGGGCAGTGATGAGGTCATGAGAGCAGAACTCTCATGATCAGGACTGGTGCCCTTATAAAAAGACCCCAGAAAGCTCTCTTGCCCCTTTCTGCCATGTGAGGGCTACAGGGAGACGATTGCTGTCAGTGAGGAAGCAGGCCCTCACAGGACATCAGATTTGCCAGCACCAAAATCTTGGACTTCCTAACCTCGAGAACCATGAAAAATAAACGTCTGTTGTTTAGACATCACCCATTCTATGATATTTTTGTTATGGCAGCCTAAACGGACTGAGATAGTTATTAACTCCAAGCCTTGCCAGGGTCCTCAATGTAAAAGATTACACATCGCTAGGAATAGAACTTACTTCCCTGCCTAGTCCATATTCTCAAGCTCTGGAATAAAGCTTAGTAACAATAGGCTATGGACTTTCACTCATGAAATCTTCTCAACTCTGGGCAAGAAGTTTTGTTATTGCCACTATATGGAGTTGAAAATGAAATTCCAGGGATGCCTGGGTGGCTCAGTCGTTAAGCGTCTGCCTTCGGCTCAGGTCATGATCCCAGGGTCCTGGGATCGAGTCCCGCATCAGGCTCCCTGCTCTGCGGGAAGCCTGCTTCTCCCTCTCCCACTCCCCCTGCTTGTGTTCCTGCCCTCACTATCTCTCTCTCTCTGTCAAATAGATAAATAAAATCTTTAAAAAAAAAAAAAGAAAGAAAATCAAATTCCAGGGACCTTCTGTAAGCCACTCAAAATAAATAGCAGGATGAGGGGTCACTCCCCGGTTATGCTTTTTCCATCCTGGCACACTGACTGCATCACAAAAAATCAACAGTTAACATCTACAAAGCATACTATACATGGCAGGCACTGGTCTCTATTTGATATGGAATATCTTATTTAATCTTCACCACTTCAAAAGAAAAAACAAAAAACCTATTTAAACAATCTCATGACTACAAAAATAAAAAAGAAGACATACAGATGACCAACAGATACATGAAAAGACGCTCAACATCACAAATCATCAGGGAAATGCAAATCAAAACCACAATGAGATATCTCCTTACACCTGTCAGAATGGCTAGTATCAAAAAGACAAGAAATAGCAAGTGTTGGCAAGGATGTGAAGGGAAAAAAAACCCTCGTACACTGTTGGTGGGAATGTAAATTATTATAGTCACTGTGGTAAACAGCATGGAGGTTCCTTAAAAAATTAAAAATAAAAATACCATATGATCCTATAATTCCACTACTGGGTATCTGGGCAAGGGAAAAAAACACTAACTTGAAAAGATATACACACTCCTATGTTTATTACATCAGTATTTACAATAGCCAAGATAGGAAAGCAACTTAAATGTCCATCAACAGACTAACAGGTAAGGAAGATATGGTGAATATATTACACAATAGAATATTATACAGCCATAAAAAGGAGGAGATCGAGCCACTTGCAATAACATGGATGGACCTAGAAACTATTACGCTTAGTGAAATAAATCAGATTGAAAAAGACAAATACCATATGATGCCATTCATAAGTGAAACCTAAAAAAAAAAATGAATAAACAAAAAGTACAAACAGAACTATAAGTACAGAGAACAAACTGATGGTTGCCAGAGGGGAGAAGGGTGGGGGGTTGAGCAAAATGCGTGAAGGAGATACAGGTTTCCAGTTATGGAATGAGTAAGTCACAGGAATAAAAGGCAGAGCATAAGGAATATGGTCAATGATATTGTGATAGTGTTGTATGGTGACAGACGGTAGCTACACCGTGGTAAGCACAGCATAGTGTATAAACTTATCAAACCACTGTGTTGTACACCTGAAACTAATGTAACGTGTCAAATAAAAAAATTTTTAAATAAATGAAAGATTTAAAAATAGAAGTACTAAGTCTCTCAAATTTTTTCCCAAGTATCCCATTGGCAGAGCAGAGCTGAGTAGGGGACACGCTACTCCAGGAATGTGAGTGGACAGCCAGGAGCAGCCTGTGGAAAGTGCCGACATTCTTTGAATGCTCACAGTTTTTCTTTAAAACTCACCTAGAGGGCGCCTGGGTGGCTCACTTGGTTAAGTGTCTGCCTTCGGCTCAGGTCGGACTCCCTATTCAGTGTGGAGTCTGCTTCTCCCTCTACCCTTCCCCCCCCAGCTCGTGCACTCGCTCTCTCTCCCTCTAATAAATTAAAAAACAAAAACAAAAAACTCGAAAATAAAGTGGTTCTAAGTATTTGCCAAGTAGATTTCTTAACTTCTTCCTCAAGAATCTTCCAGAAAAATGACCGCCTGAGGCAAGATGTACCTCATTCAACCCATGGGGCACTGCCTCATAATGTAGCTCAGCCTATCAGTTCTAGATGAGAGGCCAGGGCTGGGCACTCACTAGAGTCCCCTCCAGCCATCCCAGGCTTAGACCCTGCCCCACTGCTGGCCCACAACAAACACACAGGTGAGAAATGTGGTAACGACCAGGTATTCCCCAGGGTCGAGACACATCTGTTGGCCATGGACCTCCCAGGGCCCAGCCTGCTTACCCAGGGGCTCTGTGTCCTTCTGGTCAGCCTTCTTGTGCACCATGGCTGGGTATGTGACTGTCAGCTTGCTGTTGTGCTCCTTTCGGACAACTGACCGCCCGGTCCTACATGTGAGAACAGTTGTGACTCAGGAGAGAAAAACCTCAACAAGGCATTGAGGAACAGCCATGAGTGACTGGTCAGAGGCTTCTGGGGAAAGGGGGAGGCAAGAGCCTGATACTCACTTGCAGTGGGGACACCGCTTAGCAGTCATATGTGCCTTCCAGAAGTAAGCAATGAGTTTGCTCCTGCTCTCACAAACATTTTTCACCTGTTGAGAAAGGGCAAAAAACCTTGCAGTACCATTTGGAGAACCCTGGAGTACATATTCACTTTATAGTTTTTACCTTTAAAAAAAAAAAAAACAAAAAAAACCCAGATGAAGCCATCCTCTTCCTTAAGTAACATTCTCCACAGAACTCTTAATATAGCCAAACTCTGCCAATTACTAAGTGACTTCTTTAAGCCTTAAATTTCCTCAACCATAACATGAGAATGAGAATAACCACCCCACCAAGCTGTTACTAAGAGCTCATGAATGCAGTGGGGCGGGGGGGGGGCTTGGAACACAGTAAGTCCTCAAGAAATGCTAGTTAATTTAAAACAAACCTCTCCGTATGCAGCTAGTACACCTTCCCTGCTGCCTCCCTCGGATGGCCCTCAGGGTCCTAAGAAAGGCACATCCACAGTTGAGCTACACGAATGGGTCTGAGCCTGGCTGCAAACGAAACCTTCCTGGGAGCTTTTGTAACTTCCATCGGACTCTACCCTAGACCAGTGACATCGGAATCCCGGGTGTGAAACTTGGGCAGAAGGTAAATTAGATTTTAAGATCAGTACTTGAAAGATGAGTACCAGTGCTGGGGGGGTGGGGAGGTGAGGAGGTAGCAATGGTTGACGGTAGACTGGAGAGAGCAAGAAGAAAAGGACCCAGACACCACTCTCAAAGTGGGACAGCATACATCACAAGCTTGCTGTACCTACACCACCTAACTTCACTGAATCCTCTCATTAGTCCTGCAGGCACGTGGTGAAGAAGAGGACAGAGAAGCTCAGGGACAGCAGGTAACTTGTGATGTCACAGGCCGCTAAGAGATGCAAACCCAGGTCTGCCTTGGGGAAGCCGAGAGTATACACAAATGACAGAGTACAGGGATCTGTGATAATTATGCTAAAAACCAAGTGTTACGGGGAAAGAGACAGGATAACTCACGTGTGCACCGTGGGATCCCAACAGATTGTTCTGTACAATTTTGGCCGTGTACTGTTCTAACTCTTCCTGAATCTCGCAGGCAGTAGGATCAGCGTTTTCTTCTAGAAACTGAAAAACAAACAGAAAAACCATACTACCGAAGTAAAGCAAGCATATGATTGGCTGCATTACGGGGGCCAGCCAATCCCAGGGTGGGAGGGTTTAGTTCGAGGGAAGAGAAGGAAACCTCATGCTGTGCTGCATTTTCAAAACAGTGCAGCAACACTGCTGTTAAAAAAAAAAATCAAAAACATCTTGCTTCCAACAATGGCGAGCTAAGTTATTCAGACCAAACCTAAAGCTGCAAAGAGCCAAGATAGGGTACAATGCTAAAAAATATTTAAAGCTCCGAAAAGCGGACAGGACAGTGAGGAACAGGCAGACGGAACTGAAGGGGAGCCAGGAAGCTAGGAGGTCAAACAGCAGGGGGGCCCCGTTTGCTCTGACGCGGGGCTGCAGCATGGCAAAGCTCCTGGGCAGCCCACGGTGTAGTTATGTGCCCCTGCAGAAGGCACTGCGACTTCCATGATGCTCGCTGGAGCTGCACAACATGGCAGTCCCAACTTTGGGTGCATTCTCCAACTCGCTCATTTTGAACTTTTCATTTCGAAGACCTCAAATGATAAAGGAGACGGAAATCAGAGCCCAGAGTTAGTTCAAGGACAGAACTCTACCAGGACACCTATCCATCCCACAAACACAGGAAGCTGGGAACTCAGAGGAATTACACCCTTAGGAACCAGACTGGGCCTGACAGAACTGCAGCCTGGATTCCAAATGCCCAGGCATCCTAGGGAGCCTTCAGCTTTGAACCAGGCCTACAATGGTTCCTGGCCACCACGTACATGGCAGGAAAAATAGGAATCCTCTCTGGAGAAAGGCAGTATCATCCTAGGCCTCAAATTGGTCCTACTGAGAATTTTATAAGTACAATGGTTAAAAAAAACCTTAAACACCAGTCAAAAATAAACACACAAGGACAGGGGAAAGAGACAGGGTTTCTGGGGACAATATCTTGACAATGAAGGTGACCATATGGGTGACAGTTACTTTGTAACTATTTGTTAGACTATGGGATTCATACACCTCTGTATGTATTTTACAAAAAAAAAAAAAATTTAAGGTGGTAAGCATCATGAATTTTATGCCAACAAATATGAAACTTTACATGAAATGGACCAGAAAAATACCTAGAAAAATAGGATTTACTCTGAGTAAAGTTTTAAGAAGATCCTCCTCTCCCTCTCTCTCGGACGAATTTGACTTTGGGTTCATTTTTTGGCTCTGTTCCCTGGAAACCACATATGCTTACATGTCCATACCAAACTTCTAATTCCAGTCCAACACCATAGGATTAATTCTGGATCTTTTCTCTTTCATGTATTTGTAACTCCCTTCTCTAATAGTGTGAAATCTGGCCTGCTTTATCCTTAAAATATGTACTTATTGGATCAATCCCCCTCCCTGTATGTAACCCCTTTCCCATCACTGCTGCCCACCCCTCCCATGCACGGATCCCTCTCACTCAACTTGGGGTCACACCCCACTCTAGGCCACCCTCCTTGTGGAACCCCTCCTCATCCTATTTGGATGCTCACATCCCTCACTGGGCCATCCAGCATGGGCACTTTCTCACTTGACTTGGGCACTCAACCCCTATGCTGAGCTCTTATCCCTAAATGAACACCTTCCTCACCCTTTATGAGCTCTGACATTCCATGCTGGGCTGCCCACACATGCAGCAATGTTTTCCTCTTGCATGCTTGTCTCCTCTTGCTTGGGCTCTGACAACCCACCTAAGGCTACACCTCTGTGTAGAATCCTATCTGCTCTGTCCACCTAATGTCTTTAAGACTAAATTATTCAGGAAAGGGAAGTCGAAAGGAAAGGTGAAAGGTTCCCCTCGTGACAAGAAACAAGACAAGGATGCCCGCTACCTCTTCGACACAGTAACATAGATCCTAGCCACCAAAATAAGGTAAAAGAAAACATATTTAAGGGTTGGAGAGAAACAAAACTGCGATTATTCACAGATGATAAGACTGTGTTGAAAATCAACAAGAATCTACAGGTAAAGCATTAGAATTAATGATATTTTTGCTAGGTTGTTTCAGACAAAATTCAATACACAAAAACCACTAATATTTTGATCTACAAACATAAAATGAATTTTACATAAGATACTTGATACTAGCACCAGAAAATCTGAAGGAATTTTGTATCGCAAAGAGAAAAATGTCTCTATGATAGATCTGGTGGTCCCCATCTTATCCAAGGAATCAAACTCAGCATTACCAATAATAAAACCACCTGGCAGCATGTGCCTCCTGAAACGACACGGTACAATGTCCCTCACACGGTACAGGCTGTATTCCTACCAAAATGTGAATCTAGTGAGGAAATAATCAGACAAAAACCGAACGTGAGAAGTCCTACAAGACAACTGGCTTTGAGTCTTCAAAAAATGTCAATACCATGAAAAACAATTTTCTGCACTAAAACAGACCAAAGAAATGTAACTATCCAAAGCAATGCATAAGCCTCCACTGGCTCCCAGGTCCAGAAAAAAACCTCACTGATAGGTAAAATGGTACTTCAATGTTGTTTTCGCTAACATTTCTTCAATTTCTCTTAGGGCTACAGGTTTTCACACCTAGCTATTGGTATGTAGTTGTAAGACGTAAAGATCAAACTGGTGACTATTAGGATGACAAGTCTAGGGACAACACACAAACAGGTCTGTTCCTACTGCTTTGGCTCGCCTGATTTCCATGACAGCCACCACCCACCTACCCTGTTCAGAATTCTCTCAAGCTCGTAGACTGCTTGTAGGGCACCCACTTCCAGAACTCGCAGCTGGCAGACTAAGAGGTGAATCACAGCCCGGGGGCAGGTCAGCATGTGACAGTTTAAACAGGAGCCCCGGAGCAGCAGGTAGAGTTTCTGAAGAGAGGGAAGAAAAAGCAGGATAATTAGAAAGAGACATAATAATCAAGGTAATTTTCAACATATTTAAGATTTTTGTTTTTATGTAGCCAGTTTATTCATTTGAGAATTCCACTTCTGGGGCACCTGGGTGGCTCAGTCGGTTAAATGTCCAACACTTGATTTTGGCTCAACTTATGATCTCAGGGTCATGGGATCCAGCCCCACGTAGGGCTCTGCGCTCGGCGGGGAGCCTGCTCAAGATTCTCTTCCTTTCTCTCTGCCCCTCTCCTGGCTCACGTGTGTGCACATACTTTTTCTAAATAAATAAAATCTTAAAAAAAAAATTCCACTTCCCCTGATAGACCTGGAAAGGCCTCTGTGACCCTATGAACTAGATAAATATTCCTGTATATTTCTTCTTATCGTTTCATTTTAATCCCTTAAAAGTCGAAATTTACTCTGGGTCTGAGGTAGGGAGCTACTTTCATTTTATTTAACTAAGTACCAGATATTAATTTTAGTATTTAAATACTTCATTTAAAATATTTAATATTTAAGGGGCACCTGGCTGGCTCAGTCAGTGGAGCATGCGACTCTTGATCTGGGGGTTGTGAGTTCCAGGCCCATGTTTGGTGTAAAGATTACTTAAAAATAAAATCTTTAAATAGATAAATGAAACATTAAATATTCAAAGTATTTAGTATTTAAATATACACCAAACTTAAGTTTAGTTAAATATTTGGTATTTAACTAAATACCGTATTTAACTAAGACAATTCTTTTCTCAATACGATTAACAGAAAAAAAATCACAAATACTGTCATCTGTAGAGTTTTAGAACAAATCCTGGAGGCTAGGTTAACTGACAGAAAAAGCTGAAAATACACAAGTAGGACTCTAAACAGAAGCCTCATACTTAGCTCACTGTCTGGCCTTCTGGGCTTTGCTCTTCTTGCAACCAAGCAAAAGCCTACAAATTCATTAGAAGAGCTCAGGGAAGGCTTGGAGAACTCCAGAAGTCCTATTGTCAGGGAGGCTTTGCCCAGATTTCTGAAGGACATGAAGGCCCTGAAATCTCAGGTGTAGGGGATGAATTCCAATGCTTTTTCCCTTGTGAACAGAACCAAGCTGTGGTTCTTCTCAACTGGAATCAAACTGAAATTCATTTAGTTATGGCTATAGGGCCAGTTGGATTTACTGGATTTGGCTCCTCAAGGTTTTAAATCTCATGGTAGAGAGCACTTTAACTCTGTGGCTAGAGCTAACTTCCTTGGACACCTCTCGTGAGGCCAGGGGTGGCACTCACAAATGCCACCAGCAGCCCCGAACCCCACACAGACAGAGCAGCCCAGGGCAGAACGTACATCAAAGAGGAGAGGGTTGTACACCGTGAGCGGAAGCTCAATGTGGCCCAGGTGGCCAGAGCAGTTGTTGAAGTCCTGCACGCAGGTGGAGCACACCTCTTTGGAATCCGCAGGGCCCAAAGCTAAATCGTACAGGCCGTTCACCGACGGGTTCCCCAGGCTGTCCAGGTAACGAGGGTTTGTAATGGACTTAACACTTAATTTCCTAAGGAGATAAAAGAAAGACCAAGGGAAAACTAAGGTTACCCAACTTCTCAGATATTTCTTCTTTGGTGCTTCGGGGTTAAATGATGATTTCATCTTTGTTTCCTCAGACATGCTGACAGCTTCAGAGTGTAGAATCTGTGTACGCCTTGCTCACCACTGCAGCTAAACACTTAGAGCCTGCATACAACAGCTGCTGGATAAATATATGCTTAACAGATAAGAGTGGTAAAATATTTAAATACAGATTTAGTGCAAATCTTGCATTTAGTACAGTGGAGACTGCTTACAAATAAGTTAAGTACCTACACATGCTACATGCTTTACAAGCAGCATTTAGTCTGACTTCAACCCTCCGACAGGGGCATCACTATATGCATTTTCCCGAGGAGGAAACTGAGGGTCAGAACAGTAAGGTGATTTAATCCAGGTAAAACAGCCAGGATGGGGGGGAGGACAGAGGCAGGACATGGACCACACTTAACTCCAAAGCCCACATAGTTCAATAAAGAAAAGATAACCCAATAATCCCTGCGTGCAGAAGTAGTAAATTGAAGTTAAACATAAATATGCAAAACTTTGAGAAGTGTAACCTGTTTCACTGTTTCATCCCAATATTTTATGTTTGGTTTAAAGGGGGCTTCCATAGGACACCTAACTACTTTTACCAAAGTACATTCATGCCAAATGTGCTTTTTAAATTTTTTTTTACTTTGGAAATAGAGACAATTATCCAAATCTTACAACCTAGAAAAAAAAACTGGTAACATTCATAGACATACCTCTTTGGAATTATTTTTAGAAACATAGCTGGGATCATTTGGTATTTCTAGCATCGCATTTGTCTATTTTCACTTAGCGTTAAATGAGTGTTTTTATGTCCCTAAAATTCTTCAGAAACATAGTCCTTAAGAGTTATAAAACCTTTCATTATGTGGCAATTAGTAATTCATTTAACCAAACTCTATTTTAAATAAGCTTATGAAACCTATCTGCATAAAGATTTTTGCACAGGATACTTCAAACTTTTAACTATGTCCTAAAAATATAATTATTTCCTCAATGGAGTGGAATCCCTGAACAATGGGTGCAAAATGTTTGAAACTCCCGATATATTCTACTACCTTCTATTCTAGAAAAGGTGCGCTAATAGTGATTGCCTGTCTTCACTAGCACTGAATCTTAGCACTTAAAAATCTTTCCAGGGGAAAAAAAAAAAAAGAAAAAAAAAAAAGAAAAAGGGGCGCCTGGGTGGCTCAGTCGTTAAGCATCTGCCTTCGGCTCAGGTCATGATCCCAGGGTCCTGGGATCGAGCCCCACGTCGGGCTCCCTGCTCAGCGGGGAGCCTGCTTCTCCCTCTCCAACTCCCCCTGCTTGTGTTCCCTCTCTCGCTGTGTCTCTCTCTGTCAAATAAATAAAATCTTTAAAAAAAAAAATCTTTCCAGGGGCTCCTGGCTGGCTCAGTCAGTAGAGCAGGCGACTCCTGATCTCAGGGCTGTGAGTTTGAGCCCCACGTTGGGCATGGAGCCTACTTAAAAAAAAAAAAAAAATTGTTTAAAAAAAAATCTTTCCAAATTTCAGGTGGACAAATACTACTCCACTCTCACATTAATTTTTTTATTATATTTTTCAAGTTGTTTTAGTCCTTTACTTATTTTGAATTGAAATCTTAATGTTTTCATTACTGTACTACATGAGCTCCTCACACATGAGGACATTAATCTTTTACTATAATGGTGGCAAATACTTTTCCCAGTTTATAATTTGGCTTTTGTTATTTTTCACATTAAAGGTTTAAAAATCCTTTAACAGCTCCGTTGAGATATAACCCACATATTACACAATTCATCCTTTTAAAGTGTACACTCAATGGTTTTTAGCATATCTAGAGTTGTACAATTATCACCAGTCTATTTGGAGTATTTTCATCCCCACTAAGAGAAACCTTGTACCCATTAGATGTCACTCTCTTTGTCACAGAAATAAAAGAACCTGAAAACAGTAAGGTCCTGCAAATAAACAGTTCCGAGGGTGTGGTCAAGACTGCCAAATGCTATGGTGATCAAAATGAGGATTTAAGAGAGTCCCCTTGATTTAGTTAACTAGGCAAAGAATACAGAGGGTCCTAGCAAAGAGAAGTCGTCGCTTTCAATGAGTCTTGAAGGATAACCATTTTGACTATGTGTTTAATTAATCACATCAGAGACGTTACAACTCCACAAACGCTGGTTAATTACCAAAGAAACTGATGGAAGCTAAAGTTGCAACTTGGGAACCTCCTCCCCAACGCAAACTCTAATCTTGCCCCCCTGGGTTCTAGGCAGTGCACGCCAACCCAAGACATTTCTGGAACTACGGGTCCCAAAAGGCCACGCGCCAGACAACCACTGACTCAGAAGATAAATTGAGCGCAAGACCTTTTGGGAACCGTAGTTTACGGCGCCGACCTCAACACGCAGGCTCTGCATGCTTCCCACCAACTCCTTACTTGAGTTCTTCGGCCGAATACATCCCGAAGGAAATGCCCTGCAGCCTCCGCCAGGGCATGTTCTTTGAGCCCAACATCCTCCAGGTAAGTTTCGAGTTCTGACACCCAGAGAGAGGTTCCAATCACCACCAGCAACTTAACTCAGCCTCAAGCAGGCAGCCACCGTGTGATTTAAAATGCGCTTGCGCGCCAGGAAAGCTCGCTGGTTTGAGATTTACGTGGACGAGACCACTTCCACTGCAGGGGGGGGAAAGTAATTTGATGACTTTCGCTCAAGACATTTAAGTCACTAAAATAATAGTTTCGGAAAATTTCTTCGAGAAAAACGGGGCGTTTTGAGCCTTTAGCTTCCGTAACAAAGTCTTTCAAACCACGAGCTTTTTCAACCTAATTCTTGATCGCTTTTGTCTTGTTCCGTCTCAGCCAGTAGCCGAGCTATTCCCCGCCCTCCCTCTTGGTGATCCTGAAGGTCGAGGTCACGCTTTCCCAGCATGCTACGCGAAGAAGCCAAAGATGGCGGCGATCGCGACGCGTCGTTGGCTCCGGTTCCGCTGCAAAATTTGCCTGACCCTAACGGGTCAGCGGGCAGGTCCATGTGGACAGACCCCCAGTTGCAGGTAAGACACGCATGGAGAATCCAAGAGAAAGACCCCCTGGCCAACTTCGTCCTCTGTGTCAGCTTTTCTTTGAGAACCGGGGAGCTAGGTACAATGGAGTGGGATGCGCATGCGCAATTTCGCGGCCGCGTGGTTAGCCCGGCACGCGGAGCTGGAGTCCTGGAAAAAGGGCTTGAGACTCATGTGTTAGAGCGTTATTTATTGGGTGGTTGGCTTATCCTAGAATTAAGAACTGTCGGCAAGATTAGGATCCTGCTGTCGTGAAAATTGCGTTTTAGTGTGGCTAGTAGCAACCCCGTCCCAAATTTTAAAAATAGAAAAGTATGCGCCCTCATTCATTTTTATCAAACGGGGATCTCTGAAGATTTTCCCAAATTAAAGGCAGTTTATGAGGGCCACTGTGTGCTGGATGTTGTGGGGATGGTTGGCCAAAGAAATTATCCAGGTTTTCATAAAAACAAGGAAGATTTGAGCACAGCCTTTGGATTGCTGTGATTGTCACACCTGAGAGTATGTATTTAATTTTTTTTCACTAATCACAAGCAATGATGGTGTGGAAATAGAGTCTGTAATTCGTAATGAAAAGCTGGGAAAACCCCAATTTTGGATTCGATGTTTGTGCCATTTTTTTAGTTGATTAATAGACAGATTCTCTCTTTTGTAGACTGTAGCTAGTAATAACTATCCAAAAAATGGTGAGGAGTAAGTGAGCTGTGTAACTTCAGATATACGTCTTATATGCAATACTTTCATGCAACTTCTCAAAAAAGGAGAAAATGCTCCACCTGGTACTGTAGAAGCCTTAATGCTGCTGTCTATCCCAGTCCTTTTCCTGGTAGTGCCACTGTTGACATTTTTCTATTCATTTCCTTTGCCTGACAGCAGCATCTCTCCCTCTGCATTTACCCACAGGACAACAGTGGTCACTATATCATAATGTCAGGAGAGACAAATAGTGTGATTTGAAAGAGTTGATCCCTCTCTGAAATTGATCCTTAGCAGAAAAGTATCATTTTCAAATGATGCTTGAGACCAGATACCAGTAGAGGAAGTGAATTTACTATCTAATCACGTTCTGGCAATTTTAGGAATGGTACCAATGCCATGTAGGAAAGGAATACACAAGATAATAGTGTACGTGACTGTGTGATATTTTGACTGTATTTCTTAGCGTTACCAGAACATTTTAAAACTCAGTCATGAGTCAGTGATTCTATATTTTGGATAAAAAGTAATATCGGCAGTTTCAAGTTTAAATCAGGATGTACATATCTGGCAAATTCCTGATTGTTGAATGAAGTGGGATGAAAGCCCATGATGATCTTAGCTTAATAATTTATCATAATTGCTTTAAGTGGGATACTCTTATCATCATTAGGGTGTTACTCATATAAAATCAGGAGCTCATTAAATCGTCCCTCTTGACCTCAGTATTTTAGATTACCAAAGTTGAAAGTTCCTTATATTTCAAATCAGCTACTTCAGTGGTTCAAGTGCTATTGAAATTTTTTCCTTGATTTTATTTAAGGAGATTGATTGAAAAATGTCGACCATATTGTGTCCGTATCTTGTATCTATTTTGTAATGGTTTTCAACTTACTGTTTAGGCCATGTCTTCTCAGTGTACATTGATATGAATCATTCAGTTACTTTGATCCATGACAATTGGAAAATTTGGGTTCAAAATGCACATAGGTGGAGGTGAGATGGAAACCTCAATAATGAGTGTTACTTTAGGGCTTTTATTTTTTGCAGATTTTATTCTGGAAGTGCAACCGTCCCAAAGGTTGAAGGAACTAACATAACAGGTATATAAAAATATATTGAAATAATTTCGTTTCTGTGTTAACAAATTGCACTTATTTGTAGTAGTAGTAGTATTGGGAAACCAATTTACCTTTGTTTTATTTTTCAAATTAAGGGATTGAAGAAGTGGTCATTCCGAAAAAGAAAACTTGGTGAGTATTCAGTGTTCATTCAAGTGACTGAGTGCAAAACATTTGTAGGTAAGGAGGCAATGACATGAAGAAAAGTAGAGAGCATTCCTTGAGACAAAACAGCTGATGGGAGAAAAACTTGGGAGTTGAAAAAGAACATAAAGAGGAAGGTGGAGAGTAGTGAGTGAATGGGGCATGAGATTTACATAGATCTTCTGAACTGAGATTTGGTTAATAGTTAAATAATAATGATTAATTATGAACATCATTATTAGAATAACTTTTTTTTTTTCGTTTAAGAGAGTTCTTAGAAGGTGAGAGACCAGACAGAAGTGTTATCCGTACAGTCTTTAATAAAGTAAAATAATATAGTGTGGACAGAGTTTAGCCTTTTTTAGCTAACTAGGTAGATCTTTGAATAAATTGCCTTATTCAACATTTGTTGAATATGTGAGAACTGAAACTTCACAGAATTCTTATAGTAATGATTTTGAATGCATTTTATGACCCTCAAAAAGCCAGGTCTTCTCCAAGTAGGACCTGAAGACTCAAGTTCATTTAAAAAAAGAAAAAACTTTATTAAATTACAGAAGTAATTAACTATTGGGGGGGTGGGCTAAATGCAAGAAGGAAATAAAATTACCAGCAATCACTACTCAGAGGCAGGTTACTTAACCTATCTATCCCATAGTAAAACGTGGGTAACAACAGCACCAGGCTCAAAGGAGTGTAGCCTCATTTGCTAACGTTGTCTGTGGCTACCTTTATGCTATACTGATATAACATACAACAGAGTCCCTGTGACCTATAAAGTAAAAAATACTATTTGTTTCCTTACAGAGAAAGTGATGATTTCTGTGCTCAGGAATTTAGGCTTTTAGACCTGGAAGAAGCCATAAGGACTACAAATTCTTGTTGCCTTATTTTAGATAGGCATCACCTTTTAAGAGTGTGATTTCCTAGATCACTCAGGTAACTTAGAAGACTTAAATTATACAGGGTCATTGTGAGTTTTCATAGATGAATGTGATATGATAAAGGCAGTGTTGTGAACAGGTTAATTTGAATTGTATAGTGATTTTAGGGATGATTCAGGAAGTCCAGAGTGCATCTTCTGATTTATTCTCATATATAGCTGAGTTAAGAGCCACCACTTTAGATAAAAGAAGCAAGAGTAGCCCAGAAAGTGCAGTAAGAATGCATAGGAAAATGGGGCCCCTGAGTTTGAGCCCCACATGGGTATAGAGATTATTTAAAAATAAAATCTTGGGCGCCTGGGTGGCTCAGTCGGTTAAGCGACTGCCTTCGGCTCAGGTCATGATCCTGGAGTCCCGGGATCGAGTCCCGCATCGGGCTCCCTGCTCGGCGGGGAGTCTGCTTCTCCCTCTGACCCTCCTCCCTCTCGTGCTCTCTGTCTCTCATTCTCTCTCGCAAATAAATAAATAAAATCTTTAAAAAATAAAAAAATAAAATAAAATCTTAAAAAAAGAACGCGTGGGAAAATGGATAGGACGAGGTAAGATTCAGGGTAGATGGTTTTATGAGCTAGGAGTGCAAATCGCTCGCCCTTTGGAGATGGTATGATGGACAATGCCAGAGAGGGTAGGCAAAGTATAGTAGGAACATGTACTTAAACCACCGTTAGGCAAAAGAACAGGACAGTTCTCTCATTTTCTCGTTTGTTTTTCTAGTGATCTTGAGAAATAAGAACTGGCTTTAGGTGAGACCTGAACTTTTTATTGGCCAATCCATACTGAGAGTGGAATCACTTGTTCGTTTTGTGGGTATGGAAATCCCTGACATGGGTCAACTTGTGGTTCTTGTTCTTAGGGATAAAGTGGCTGTTCTTCAAGCACTTGCGTCCACAGTGAATAGGGTAAGTAGGAATTTTAGGGTTTTGTTGTGGGTCTTGAAAGTTTCTTAGAAATGATCTAATCCAGTCCCTTCATGTGACAAATGGGGAAACTAAGCTTTTAAAGGAACTGGCTCTGAAAGTCCGTGACTTAAGTCCAAGTCTTATCTTCAAAATCTTTTTTTTTTTTTTGGCTAGGGTGTGATATTGTAATGCAAGTGATCTGTAGACCAACTTTGAGAAGTACTGTATCTACCATGCTATAAATTATGCAAGAATGTGGGTCCTGGAGCCAGTGTTTCGTTTCATAGCTGAGCAACTAGCTTTGTGATCTGCATCAAAAAGTTATTTTATCTCTTGACGTTTCTATGTGTTTATCTATAAAGTGGGATTAATTATAGCATCAGACTTCAAGGTTATAGTGAGAATTAGTATATAATTAAGGGATTTAGGGCAGTGCCTAGCACAAAAGAAATGCTCCTTAAATGCTGGCTATTTTATTATTACTGCAACCATTTTAGTGAGATATTTGTCAATAACTTGCTCTGTTGACAATTCAAAAACAGTTTGTAGTCTGATAGATAAACTGAAACCTTGGTAAATGCCTCAGAAATGGAACTTTTTTTTTCTTTTAAGTAATCTCAGCACCCAGCGTGAGGCTCACACTCACAACCCTGAGATCAGGAGTCGCATGCTCTACTGACTGAGCCAGCCAGGTGCCCCAGAAATGGAACTTTCTGACTGATTATATTTTTCGTTCTATGAAAACTATACTTTTAATTTCAACTATGGGGATAATGTCTAAGATAACGAAGACATCAACTGCTGCAATATCTGCATGGATACTAAGCCTCTTTAAGGCCGTTGTCACAGATTTACAGAGTTGTTTTCTATTGTAGATGTTAAACTTAAGGAGTATTGGGCCAAATATACCCCGATACATCCTAACAGTTTCTCAGAAGGGGTTTTTATAATCATCTCCATGCTAGCAAGACATTGAGATTTTCAGCAGTTCACGTATCTCTAAATAGGCACCTGCAATGTAAACTGGAGTAATGGTCCTCTGAGACTGATCTCAGTTTTTTAATGAGAATGGCCTTCAAATCAAAGAAGTTGTAGAATTATGTGTGCAGTTGTCTGATTTGTCTAGGTTTGGGCCCTTAAAATCCAAGGTATAGTCACTTATTCATTCAGTAACCATATATTCTACCCTTCTGATGCTTACCAGGCACTGTGCGGGATGTAGAATAAACTCAGCCCTTGCACAGTTCCTAGAGAGGGAGCAGGAGGGAGCACTGAGAAGAGGGTACGGAACCCAGGCTGGGGAAGGACTTCCAGAGGAGCTGATAATTGGATTGCTGCTAGGAAGGTGAGCAGCAAGGATACTGTGGTGGGAAAGAGCATTCCTAGCAAAGGCAGCACCATGCGCAGAGGCACAAAGGCCCAGAATGCATAGTTGGTATGGTAGGAATGAAGGATTTGAAGGGTGGAGAAATGAGAAATAGGCAAGATGATGAATGCTATGCTGGGGACTCAAGTCCTCTGAAGAGTTTTAAGCAGTGGTATAATAACCAGATTTTAGAAAAGACAGGCCTGTGGAGATGGGAAACCTTTCAACTTTAATGTAGCATAAAGATCCTAAAACTAGCATGTCCAGACCCAAACCTTTGCTATCTCCTCAACAGCAGCTCTATTATTCTGATTGCTTGAGTCAAAACCCTAGGAATTACCTGTGAGTCATCTTTCTCTTATGTTGCACGTTAGTAAATCCTTTGTTTCTTCCTTCAAGATACATGTGTATGGAGTCCCAAGACCACTCCCTGGTTCAGTGATTGGCTAGGAGGACTTCCAGGACTCAGCATATAGTCCTACAGCTATGATTTATTATAGAAAAAGGATACAAAGCAAAGTCGACTAAGGGAAAAGGCACATGGGGTGAAATCCAGAAGAAACCAGGTGCAAGTTTCCAGGAGTCCTTTCCCAGTGGAGTCACAAAGGACACGTTTAATTCCTCTAGCCGAGTTGTGACAGCACGTGTGAAACATCTGCCACAAAAACTCATTAGAAACTCAGGGCCCAGAAGTTTTTTGGTGTCTGGCCACATAGGCACCCTGTGCCTGGCACATATCAGAATTCCAGACTTTCAGAAGGAAGGCAGGAGTTCACTGTAAGCCACATTTGCACAAACAGTTTAGGCACAGTGAGCCGATCTCCTCAGTACTGGGGATGGTGGGAACCCTCCCAAATCCAGGTTTCCAGGTGCCAGCCAAGGGCCAGCCTTGCAAGCAGACCTTTCTAAGGACGGCAGTCACAGGCCTGGTAACTCTTTCTACACATTATCAGATTTTAAATTCTTGTCGTCATCACCGTGACGGCTTTACTCATCTAAGTCATCGTCATCATCTCTTACTGCCCTGGACTGATCACAGCTCTCTCTTCCACTGCCCAAGCTCCCCACAGACTGCTCGCAGTTAGGCAGCCCTAATGATCCCAGTAAAATATTGGATCACATCACTCCTTCCTGAGAACTCAAGTGGCCTCTCATTTGTCATAATTGGGGTAAAAACTGAAGTCCATATGAGGGCTCCTAAGGCCCTCCCATGATCCTCCCCACCCCCACATTACCTCTCTGACAGCGTCTCTTGCTGTCTTCCCGGGCACCCTACCCAAGCCTGGCTAATTCTGTTTCCCAGCAGGCACACCTCTGTCTCAGGGTCTAGGGTTTGCTGTTCGTTCTGCCTGGACTGTTTACCCTGAGATACTCACATTACTTGATCCCTCACCTGCTTAGCTCCTTGCCTCAGTGTCACTTTTACAGTGAGGCCTTCCCTGACCATCCCACTTAGGTTGTAGATCTGCTACTTTCTTGTCCCTTTTTCTGTTTCATTTTTCTGCATAGCAGTTAACTGTTTTTAATTAACTATATATTGTTTATTTTTATTTTCTGTAGGTCCCCCCCCCACTAGACTGTAAGCTTTATTGGGGTGGGGGGTGATCTTATTGTCTCCCTTATAGCTAGAAAAATGCCTGGCACAAAGGTGCTTTATAAATAATGAATAGGAAGGCACTGAACTATGGCCATGGCAGTTGGGATAAGGGATAGTGGAGTCGGTAGGGGAAGTTAAGGAGCTAGCGATGGTTGGGTCTGATGATAGCTCAGTTGAATGGAAGTAGTGGGACAGGATCTACAGGTTGGACTGCAGAGTGGTCAGTACCATTCACTGAGAGAAGGCAGGACAGGTAGTAGCTTCAGGAAAGTTCACTTTGGGGTTCCGTTTGGTTCGAGGCATCTGAGCTCCGGGGCCAGAGTGGAGTTGTTCCACACAGACTGTGGAGGACTTGGAAATCATGGAGGGAGGGGAAATGGGAGATAAATAGGAAGAATAAGTCTAGTAAGTTACAAGAAGTCCAGCATGTCACCAAAACTAGAGGCCCTAAACAGGTGTCTAACAAGGGTGGTGCAGAGGATCAGAACCAGAGCCAGGCACTAGTTTGTAATCAAGGAATGAGTAGTCCGGGGCAACTAACCTAGAACTGCCACCTCTGGTTTACCATTACATGACTGCCTCATTTAGTAGAGTGACATGACTGGATGAAATGAGCCTCCCATGACTATGAAGGGATATGGGTTTTGAAAGTGGCAGCAGGAGGCTGAGACCCACCTCCCCCCCCAAAAAAAATCCTACCTCCAGGCCTTAGGTATGAGCAGCCTTCCCTTGAGAGTTGCAGGGAAGCTGTCCCTTGGAGAGTCCAAGTGAGTAAGACATGGCATGAAGGGGACAGTCAGGAGAGATTCTGGATATAGGGTGAGTTTTTCCTATGGAACAAAGGTCCCAGAAGGCCCAGGAAAGGCGGTTCCAAGGGAGAAGAGAGGAATAGAGGAAGTAATTGGGGGGCAGGTTTTCAGTGGTACTGAAGAGTTTTGTTCAGGGTTCTCCTCTTAGAACAGTGTGAAAAAGTGTATAGAACCTCCGGCAACAGGACGCAGGAGCAGCTGCTGTTTGCTCCTTCCCAGAGGGCACAAGCGTATCCTCCGTTTGGAGGAGGGATTCTTGGGTGGGTAGTGGCCAGGCTTTGAAGAAATGCAGGACACTGATGCCCATACTAGTTAATTCAGAGGATCTTTTGTTTAAAACATCAGTAGTTCCTGGTAGCACCCTCAGATCTTAAGAAGCAGTCATGGGGGTTTGAGCCATTGTTTGCTTCGTGTGTAATGACAGAGCTGAGAGTGGGGTATCGGTATTGGTGTTTCTTTCACTATACACACCTTTCTGTATGTGTTACATATGTAATTAAAACTTACTTTACAGAGCTTTTGGTCATCAAAACTCAAGATCTTAGTGAAAATCTAACTAAAGAGATTTCTCTGTCTTCATAGGACATCACAGCTGCCCCTTACGCATTTCAGGATGACCCTTACCTCATACCAACATCCTCTGTGGAATCTGTGAGTGTTCTCCTGGAGTTTTTTTTTTTTTTTTTTAAAAGATTTTGTTTATTTGAGAGAGAGAGTGAGAGAGAGAAAGAGCACAAGAGGGGGGAGTGGGAGAGGGAGAAGCAGACTCCCTGCCGAGCAGGGAGCCCGATGTGGGACTCGATCCCGGGACTCCAGGATCATGACCTGAGCAGAAGGCAGTCGCTTAACCAACTGAGCCACCCAGGCGCCCCTCCTGGAGTTTTTCTAGCGTTATATTTTATCTTGCTTGTTTGGGTGCAAACACGGATATAGAATTTAGCTTCGGTGTAAAAACCTTTGAAAAGGTAACAGTTTCAAAGCTTTAGAGATTGGCTGTGGAAGGGATTTGGGATTTAATACGTAAGGCTCTGACACTGGAGCAGTCCACTCGGTTTCAGTGCACTGGTTTTATGTACCCCAAGCTGTATATAAGATGTGACCTAAAATGTTACACTCAGTAGCAGAGGCGGATATATAACATGTGTAATTTAACTTCTAATTGGTTTTCTATGTATTGTTGCATTCTTTGAGGGGGAGGCTTGCTGAGGGTATAATTTTCATCTCTTGAGTCAGTTTAAATCTTTTTCTTTATATAGCGTTCATTTTTATTGGCGAAGAAGTCTGGGGAGAATGCAGCAAAGTTTATTATTAATTCCCATCCGAAGTATTTTCAGAAGGACATAGCTGAACCTCATATACCGGTAAGGAGAGATAATAGTGATTTTTCGGGTATTACTACGTAAATGTAAATTAAACCACGTTTTCATGGCTAATATTTCAGTAGCCACTTGAATGTCCTCAGTATTGGGTGAAGTCTTTTGATGTGTATAGTTATCTTTGCTTGCACTAGTAACTTTTTTTTCTTTTTTTTTTTTTTAACTCCTGTCTGTATTTGCTCCTCATCCTGTTTGCCCTATTTGGCTTCTGTGACACCAGAATCTTAGGTCTTTACCTCTGTGACTGTTCTTTTCAGTTTTCTTCAGTAGCTTTTCTATCCACCCCTTGAATGTGGAGGTCTTGGCCCAGATCCCTCTACTTTGATAGTCCAGTGTCCTGGTTTCTCTTTAGAGTGTGTCACCCCTTCTGCCTTTTGCTTTGAACTCCAAATTGTATTTCCAACTACCTCTGCGTCCTGTAGTCATGAAGCGTGAATGTCGTGCGCACGCGGCGTGTCAGCCATCGCGCTCAGCGCCGGTGTTACGGGGGTCAGCGGAACAGAGGCACCTCTGCCCTCCGGGGTTTATTAGTGGAGATAGTAACCTCAGGCTCGTGTCCCAGACTCCTTTCTTCCTGAAAGGCATGCACCCAGGCACAGCCTCCTCAAGCAGCAGCTCTCAGTGACAAAGTAGGAGGTCATTGTGATTGTGCAGGTGACAGTGCCCGAGTCCCATGTGGGGACAGTGGCAGTGATAGCCCACCCGAGCCCTTGGATGTTTCTGATTAGCAGTTACTCTTCTGTGCTAATGAGCTCACTTCTGCTTGACGCCTTCCATGGGTCCCTGCCTCCCTGGCAGACAGCACTGTCACACCTTCCAGATCTCTCGTCGTTTACATTCACGCTGTGCTGTGATTCTTTCCTTCCTTGCTCTCTCCGTTAGATGCGGAGAACCCTGAAGGTAGAGAAGGGCTTTGATCTGTGCCTCCAGTGCCTCGCTTCGTGCCTGGCAGAAAATGGCATTCAATAAGTATTGAAATAAACGAGTGAGGTGAAATCAGCCTACCTTGGTGATGGTCAATGTTTTTAGAGTAAAAGAAGCATCAGGGCTGAAAGGGTTCTGCCTGTGCAAACCAGGTATCCTCTTGACACTTTGAAACAAGATTGGAAGGAAAGGAGAAAGGATAGTTTTCGGCAGGGGATGAGACAAATTCAACTTGAGGGTGGGGAAGTTAGTTGGAAACCGGATTCTTTGGATATGAATTAAATATTTATTTATTTTGGGGTGCTTTTAAATTCTCCCTGAGCTAGGAGATAGTTAATTGATCTTGTTTTGGATCCTGGAGGGGTTCTTCGATTTTTTTTTTTCTTTTTTTTTTTTCTAGTTCCTGCAGAGATGTACACGTGGTGCCTGGTGCATGAAACATGAATTGGGACAGTGAAGTTTTATTTTCGTGTGTTGGTGATAAAAGTTTAGTCCTGCTCCCTTTTACCTGTTTGTGGTAACTAGCCATTTTCTTTTCCTAGTGTTTAATGCCTGAGTACTTTGAACCTCAGATTGAAGATATAAGTGAAGCAGCCTTGAGGGAAAGAATCAAACTCAAAAAAGTCAAAGCTTCTGTGGACATGTTTGATCAACTTTTGCAAGCAGGTGACTCAGTTCATTTAAAGCACTCCTAAGAACGTGGGCTCGGAAGTGGGCTGTGGTTACGTGATCCTGCTGGTTGTGAGCAAAGGTTACAAGGATCTCTACTTGATGCGGTGTTCATGCTTTTAACAGTTAATAATATTTCAAGTTGTGCTTCAGCTTTCCTTTCAAAGTATAAGTGAAATAAGTGAGATGGAGTTGCAACTTAGTTTACTGTGCTCTTGGGCTGTATTGTGCAGCAGATAGAGAAATTATAGAGCCATTCTTCCTTGGCTTCCATTTTTAACGTTAGGCGTGTACATAACTGTATTCAGATTTCTTATACTCTTTAAATATGTTTGGAGACATAGACAAGAGAGGAATATTTAAAAAGGAAAAAGCACTGAGCTGGGATACTGATTCTAACTCTAACACTGATTAGCTCTGTGGCCTTGGGAAAAAAATCACTTAATTTCTCAGAATTTCTGTCTCTCATTCTCTGGCTCTCTGACTTTGATCTGGATGACCCTCTAGCAGAATAGGTCTAAACTGCATGGCTTGTCAACTGCCAGGGGACGAGTGTACCTGTAGTGACATCAAAGGCAGCAGGATTGTAAGTTAGTGGACTCCAGAGTGCTGTTCCGTGACTTAGGATAGCAAGCAGTCAAACACAGAAGAGATAGGAACTGGACGGAATCACTCCGTGTATTCTCGAACACAAGAAACCTTTACAGAAAGCTGTATCTGATTGGAGAATTTTGGTGTGTTGTCTGCTGTGGCATTGGATATGCAGATGAATTGCTGACGCACGTTATAACTGAGGGAGGCTTTTGCCTCTGCTCATTGACTATGGTAAACGCTAAGACTGCATTCAAGCACTTCGTGCTCAGACCGGTCTTGCTCTAGCTTCATGCACTGTGCTGTAGGCGCATGCAGACATTCAGCGAGCGGTTCTAAAGACGGCGTGTCAGACCCGCAGCTCGGAGTCACAGAACAAGCCGATACGCCGTGGGGGGGTTGGAGGAAGTTTTACTGTCAAGCCCCTAATAAGTACCAATTTGCTTGACATTTCACTTACTTAATTTAATTCTATTATGTGCTGTGTTTTATAATCATTTTATAAAGGAAGCTGGTTATTAAGTAAGTTTCCAGGGATACACAGTTCTGAGAGTAAGATCAGCCAGTCCAGTTTCCCTCCACAGCCTCTCTTCTCTCCACTCTGCCATGCTCTTTTCTGAGATTTTAAATTTCCTGATTGGCATTTTTATTAGTATATTTTCTTTAGAAAAAATAATACTTCCCGTTCCCTTTTTTCCCCTAGTGTCAAGACGGGAACATAATGTTTTTGAGTATCACTTTTTTTTTTTTTTAAGATTTTATTTATTAATTAGCACAAGCAGGGGTATGGCAGGCAGAGGCAGAGGAAGAAGCAGGTTCCGCAGAGCAGGGGGAACCCGATGTGGGGCTTGATCCCAGGACCCCGGGATCATGACCTGAGCCGAAGGCAGCCAACTGAGCCACCCAGGCGCCGAGTATCACTTTTTTAAAAGCTACGATAATTAGACATTTATGCTAGTATTTCTAGGCAAGCGTTCCAATGAGGGCCTGGATCCAAGTGGAATAGTTCTGCTTGCATTTGTTAAAAAATGGAACTGGGCCAGGGGAACTAAGTGGCAGTAATTTGCAGAGTGTTCAGTTTGGAAACAGTAGTTAAAACCTTGAGATCGTTTCTCTGGGGACATGAGTATGTAAAATAAGTGAGCACAGGGTCAGGCATTGTCTTGTGCTTTAGTCCCTCCTGTCAGACCCCATGGTTAGTAGGGATTGTGTCCCTGTCTGCATTCCTCCAAGTTGATGTGGAGTGCGTACTCATCCATTCTTAGAATAGTTCATGACACTAAATACGAGCCAAGAAAGCCACAGTTTGTAGAAGAAGTGAAGAATTTTAATCCAGTGAGCTTCAGTTCTTTAATGTTTCAATGTTTCTTTCCCTTTTTTTCTCCTACCCACAGGAACCACCGTATCTTTGGAAACAAGTAATAGTCTCTTGGATTTGTTGTGTTACTATGGTGACAAGGAGCCCTCATCTGATTATCATTTTCAGAAAAGTGAAAAATCAGAAGAGTTGGTAATGGATTTTGGCAGTGATTTTTTTTAAAATTTCTTTTGATAGTAATAACCATTTCAACATAAGGCGGGTTCTTACGCCATATGTTAGGGTAGTAGAGATTTGTTCTGAGACGTGATATGGTATAGTAGCTTTGATAAAAAGTGGTTTGGAGGAGGGCGCCTGGGTGGCTCAGTTGGTTAAGCGACTGCCTTCGGCTCAGGTCATGATCCTGGAGTCCCTGGATCGAGTCCCGCATCGGGCTCCCTGCTCGGCAGGGAGTCTGCTTCTCCCTCTGACCTTCCCCCTCTCATGCTCTCTCTCTATCTCATTGTCTCTCAAATGAATAAATAAAATCTTTAAAAAAAAAAAAAGTGGTTTGGAGGAAGAAAGATTAAAACAATTATTTTAATTCTGGTTTCCTTCTTAAAAATATTTTGACCTTGCCTACCACATGCAGGCAAAGCTTTGACCAGAAATGTTTAGGCAAATTCTTCTGTTGTTGTTACTTACAGTGACCATATGATGTGTAAGGAACAGGGAAAGACTCCAGGGCCCCAGCCCCCCCAAAAAATGCATACGTAACATGGGCAGAGAGGAGTGAGCACAATGCTGGGGGTGCAGAGCGGTACTATGCCAAGGGCTGGCCTGTAGATAGGGAGTCCTATCTTAATTTCTCAACCCAAGAGTTTTATTTCTAGAAAAAGATCCCAAGGACATCTTTAGGTCATGTGAACAAAGATTATATACATCATTTTTATAATATTCATACGCGTAGTTACAAAAATGTGGAAAACTGGATGTCCAGTGGCATGTCATTGGATTATGGTAATGTGGTGATGGTGTAGTGTAGGTCTATTTGGCTGTGGAAAGATGCACCATATATTGATAAATGAGAAGATAGGCAGACAATATTTCATTTTTTTGAAATACTTTCATATGCATGAGGGAAAATGAAAAGTGCTTTTCCTTCCGTTTATATCTAATTTTCCTCCACTAAATATGAAGTATTTACGTACAGAGTAATTAAGTCTTTTAAAATGAATAGGCATCTACGTTATTTCTCTGTGGATCAAGCTAGATAGAACCAGCTCAAGCCAGGCTGTGTTTGGATTTCCAGTTTCTGTCTCTGAGTGAGGCTATGCAGGGAACTGGCTTCATCTATCTCCAGGCCATCAGTTCTCGTTTTAAGTGCTAGCTTTACTTTTCATCTCTCAGTGAGCAGATTTATGCTGAAAAAATTATCAGTTTTTTAAATGAACACTTGGTTCTTTTCTTCACCTTCTGTTGGATCTGTATTTTATTTTTCTGAAGTTTCCTTTGCCTTTCTGGGATTTTAAGTATTCTAAGTAGGAAAATGCATTGCATTGTTATTTTTTTGTTTTATTTCTGTTGATGGTTCATTTCAGGAGGAGGCCGCGGAGGAAAATGATGAGAAATCTAAGAAGGCTGATCATCAGTTTGGAGTCACATGGAGGTATGTTAACACAGCGTTAGAACCTTGTAGTATGGTTTTTTATGGTGCTTGGCATGTTCCCGAAGAGGTGCTCCTGAAGTTTTCTAAAATAGAATTTGTTTTTAGCATACAATACAAATGTGACCTTGGTATTCATATGCGTTTAGAGCTCGTTTCCATAGGATCTTTACTTCCAACCAGCAGTACAGGGTTGACACTTCATTCTTTGTAGCCCCCCCCACCCCATTTCACTTCATGTCACCTTCACGTAATGTTGGTTTCTTGGGTAGTTTCATCAGTGCTACTCGCAATATGTACCTCCTATTGTGAAAGATTGGCTAATTTTGTTTACGTAAGAATACACATACACTAGAATGTAATTCTAAAATAAGGCTGCTGGCCAGCAAGCAGAAATACTCAGCATTTCCAGACAAAAGGTGAGTAACGTTTAACTAACATTTCAGAATTTAAGTTAACTGAATAGAAATGTGTAAGAGAGATTTCATGTGGACATCTGGAGGAGAGCTACCATTAATATCTGAAGTCTTTTTTTTTTTTTTTTAAAGATTTTATTTATTTATTTGAGAGAGAGAGAATGAAAGACAGAGAGCATGAGAGGGAGGAGGGTCAGAGGGAGAAGCAGACTCCCCGCCGAGCAGGGAGCCCGATGCGGGACTCGATCCCAGGACTCCAGGATCATGACCTGAGCCGAAGGCAGTCGCTTAACCAACTGAGCCACCCAGGCGCCCTATCTGAAGTCTTTTGAAGTGATAAATTGAATAGAATCAAACATTAAATTTCTTTAGTAGATTTTAATAATTTCGCATAGTGGTTAAGAGCATGGACTTTGGCATACCATCCTGGCTCAAATCCTGCTTCTGATTTCCAAGACCTCTGTAAAGAGGCAGAAGCAAGATACAGCATGGTCTCTATAACATGGTTTGATTGATTGATTGATTGACTGATAGGGAAGAAGGAAGGAAGGAAGATGCACCAGAGTGTGACATGTACACGCTAGAATACGAGAGAGAGATTCAGGAGAAACTGCTTGTCCGTGGTGGCCTCTGGGGAGTTGTATATGGTTGAGAGAGGGTGGGGAAACTTCACTGTATACCCTCTCTACACTTTTTTTTATTTGTTTAGTATTGTGAGTATATATTTTTTGTAAAAATTTTCAGTCCTGGTTCTGTCATTAACTGCCAAGAACGCGGACCACTTGAGGTTTTTGAGCCTCGGTTTTTCCCACTTTTCAGAATGATAACCATGTCTCTCTCTCTGTCTGGATGGTAGGAATTGTGTGTATGAAGTGCTTGGCACAGTGCTTGGAACATTTTGAACTCACAAGAGATTGTGATAGCTATTGGTTTTTCCTGTTTCCCCTGGTTCGTTTACTCTTCTGTGTCTAGGGCAAAAAACAATGCCGAGAGAATCTTCGCTCTAATGCCAGAGAAAAACTCACACTCCTACTGCACAATGATCCGAGGAATGGTGAAGGTAACATTTATTTTTCTATTTTTATCTTTAATTTCCACTAAGTCAGGATTTTTCACCCTCAGAATTATTGACAGTTGGGCCAGATAATTTGTCGTGGGGGCTCTCCAGTGCAACGTAGAGTTTAAAAGCTCCCTGTTCTCTCGGGGTTTCGTACGTAGCAGAGCAGCTCCCTCGCTGCGATCTATTGAAGTCAGCCCTCGACACAAGGGTTTGAATAAAAAAAAAAAAGAAAAAAGCTCCCTGTTTTCTACCCACTGCATATCGGTACTACATCCTCCCCAGCCCTCAGTTGTGACAACTAGAAATATCGCCAGGAATTACACATGTCACCTGGGAGGCAAAGTATCCACAGCAGTGGATTATAAACTTCATGAGAACCAGGACCTTGTCTGTTTTGTTTACTACTGTATTCTCAAACCCTAAAACAGTCGATGTGCAAGTATTTCTTAAGTCAACATGTTAGAGGTTGCTTAATGTTTATGCTTTCTCTGTCCTAGCACCGAGCTCCTGTGCAGGCTTTAAACTTGTACACTGAATTATTAAACAACAGACTCCGTGGTAAGTGTGTTTGTGGAGAATTCTTTTTCTTTCCTTAAGAATCTGTAATATCTGGGACGCCTGGGTGGCTCAGTTGGTTGAGCATCTGCCTTCAGCTGAGGTCATGACGATCCCAGAGTTCTGGGATCAAGTCCCACATGAGCAGGGAGCCCGCTTCTCCCTCTGCCTGCCGCTCCCCCTGCTTGTGGTATCTCTGTCTCTCTCTGACAAATAAATAAATCTTAAGAAAAAAAAAAAACAACTAACATTTTTGAATCCGCAGAATATTTGGATCTTGCCTCATTTATGAGCTCAGTTTTTATCTTTTCATGTAGCATTGGTATTCATTGGCATATATATAGAAGCAGGAGGAGAGATCCAGAGCAGGGGGTGATTGTCTAGTGTTGTGGGCACATGGTAAGTGAGCTAGGAGCCACATGTGTATTACTTCTTTGCCTTAAACTGAGGCATTTAGGGGTTAAACTTCAACCCAGATTTTTGTGTTTACAGCTGATGTGTACACCTTCAACGCATTGATTGAAGCAACAGCATTGAGTGTGAATAAGAATATGGAGGACAAATGGAATAATATACTGGTAAGGAGGAACCCTCAGTTTGTCTTCTGATGGGCCTAAAATACCTTTTCCTAGAAATAAAGGGGGTGGAGACAGCATTTTTTGCACATTTTCATGGCAGATACAACAGCGCTGGGCACTCAGCGGTTGTGTGTTTACCCCCTCCCAGCAACCCTGTAGTTTAAATAGCTGTGTCTGACATGTGAGAAGAAACGTTAACTGACCCAGAGTTCAGAAAGACCTCAGTTGCTTTATTTCTCATCATAGTTTTTTAGTCACAAAAATGTGTATTAACTGCGGGCGCCTGGGTGGCTCAGTTGGTTAAGCGACTGCCTTTGGCTCAGGTCATGATCCTGGAGTCCCGGGATCGAGTTCCGCATCGGGCTCCCTGCTCGGCGGGGAGTCTGCTTCTCCCTCTCCCACTCCCCGTTTGTGTTCCCTCTCTCGCTGTGTCTTTCTCTGTCAAATAAATAAATAAAATCTTTTAAAAAAAAAAAAATGTATATTAACTGAAACGTTTTTATCAGGTAAGTCTGAAAAATTATATTCATTGGATTTAAATAACTTAGGAATAGAAATGTTTTTATGTTTTTACACCGTATGGTTTATGTGTCTTTATACCATACTGCTGCTTATTTTAAAGGGAAACACTCCAGTTCATTCTAGTCTGTTCTTTTGCTTTACTAGGCAGGGTGAAGACAGTTGGACCCCTTGATCAAGTGAGGTGGGGTGACTTCTCTAAAAGGCAAAGTGACTGGTCCTGCTAATAGATAATTCTTAAATTAGGGATATATTTAGTAACGTTAGACTTAGCCAGAGGGCCAAGTTCTTTTTTAGTGTGTAATATTAGTTAATTGGACAAATTACCTACCCAGGCATAAATGAGACTTATGCTTTTGACTCAACTAGGAGTTGCTAAAACAAATGGCTGCACAGAAGGTGAAACCAAATCTACAGACATTTAATACCATTCTGAAATGCCTCCGGAGATTTCATGCATTTGGAAGATTGCCAGCCTTACAGACCTTTCGTGAAATGAAAGCCATCGGAATAGGTGAGTATGTGTCATGTCCCTCCCTGGAGGCTGAGCCAGTGCTGGCCAGAAGTCTTAGATGCAGACAGGTAGAAAAGAGGTGGTAAACTTTTTGCCGTTTATATAATGTATTGAGAACTTCGATTCCACCATTTGGCATTACAAGTATTTAGTAATGGTGGGAGCTCCTTTATCTTCATGCTCTTTATAGCAAATTACAGTGTTTTTTTAATATTTTAGGTACTTTTCTGTGGATTTTTGGGGAGAACTGTTCACTTAAGAATTAAATAGTTTTAAATCCCATGACATTTGCTAGCATAATTAAGTATTTGAACCTAAATGTGCTACTATGTTGTATAGTTTTCTGTAATTATTAAAGGTTGTTTGGGCATCAGTTCACTTCAGTATGATTTAGTGTTCTTGAACGAAGAATTATAAGTGCATTAGCTATAACATTTACTAATGACATGTCAAGGTTTTCTAAGAGTGTTTATGATCCCTTTCCACTTAACATTAAATTAAAATGAGCTACGACAGGTCTTTGTTCAGAGGAATAGAAATGTATCATCTTTTACTTAAATACCAAGGTCAGTGTGTTTTTAGTTCAGTGTGCCTCAGTAAACTGTATTTTTGGACAGCTGTGTTTGACTTCTTTCTTATTTTTTTGTCAACCTGGTAATTTAGAACCCTCGCTTGCAACATACCACTATATTATTCAGCTGTTTTATCACCATGGTATGTATGACGTTATGTATTAATTTATATAGAAAGCTGACACATTCCCTTATGTTTATGTGATTAATTGTTATAGGTCTCTTTCACTACATACGATTTAAGAATAGAGAACACAAATTAACATTCCTGTAGCCTGAGCAAAAAGTTATTCCAGCTGGAGGGGACAGGGCCATTAAATGTACTAACAGTGTTGGTGTACAATTACAAATGGTCCGAAGGTGGGGCGCCTGGGTGGCTCAGTCGTTAAGCGTCTGCCTTCGGCTCAAGTCATGATCCCAGGGTCCTGGGATGGAGGCCCGCATCGGGCTCCCTGCTCAGCGGGAAGCCTGCTTCTCCCTCTCCCTCTGCCCCTCCCTACCGTTCGTGCTCTCTCTCTCTCTCAAATGAATAAGTGAAATCTTTAAAAACAAAGAAATGGGGGCGCCTGGGTGGCTCAGTCGTTAAGCGTCTGCCTTCGGCTCAGATCATGATCCCAGAGTCCTGGGATCGAGCCCCGGATGGGGCTCCCTGCTCGGTGGGAAGCCTGCTTCCCCCTCTCCTCCCTGCTCATGCTATCTTCTCACTCTCTCTCTCTCTCAAATAAATAAAAATGTAAAAAAAAAATCAAAAATAAAAAGACTTAAAAAAAAAAAAAACAAATGGTCAGAAGGTATGTTAGTCTGGAGTTCTTTTGCCCCTCCAGAGCTGTGCTTTTCAGGCAAATAGCTGTTAGGCACACATGCCTCCTTAATGAAAGTTAAAGGACATTGAAGATTTGTTCATCGAATTAGTGCTGGGTACCCACGTGTGGCCGCCGGCTGCTGTATGCAGTGACGCAGCGAGAGAACATTCCCATTTGTACAGGGACTTGTTGGACAGTGCTGCTCCACCGTAACCTTGACCTTGTAGGAGAACCTTTTGGCTCCGTTTGTCACATGCTTTAGGTCAGCCACTTCCTGTAGGAGCTGTGCTCTGTTGAACGGACTCCAGAGCAAGGCACACTGGAGCTGAAATTTCACCTCCATCATTTACCAGTTGTGCCAGAGGGACTGGATACCCTACCTGAGTGAATACCATAGGGCCGTAATGATGAAATGAACTATGCCCAGTGTCTTGTCTCTGCTTGGAAGGCATGCAGTAGGCACTCCTAGTCTGTCAGTTTTTAGCCATTTGCCCCAACCTGAGAAAGAACCCCTGGGTTCAGAAATGACTGCTCCAGTCCTTTTCTCCTGTGGTTGACTTTATATATATAAAACAGAGAAGAACTTGAGTATCTCTGTTTTGGTGGACTAATTTTACAAAATCCACATCCTCACCTATGAGGAGGATTTTTATTTTTTAGGGTGCCAGTGGGGGGAAGAGGTAACAGACTTTATCTTGGAAATAGGTAAACAGTTTCCACAATAATTATCTTCTAAAATTTTACTCAACCTTGATGACGTTATAGTGAAACTAGTGTTTCTGACCCCAAAGCCTGTTGCATTTTTCTCTGCCATCACACATCACTTCGGTTCAGCTGCGTCCTGCTTCCTAAGTAACACTCGGGAACATGGGGGCAGACTCAGAGGAGACGTGTCCGTTTGCCTTACACGTAGGTAAACTGGCTCCCTGCAGTAACCACTTACAGGTATTTACTCAAAGGAGAAAGCCTAAAGAAAGGATACATGTAGATTATTATGTAATTAATAAAATGATTAGAAATGCCAGCAAATGGAAACACGCTTGAGGCAATTGTAGAAATACATCCGTACTGTCATTAAAACTACACTATCACTTGTGTGCGGATAAGGTAGGGAACAGATTGTATGAATAAGGTGATGTGTTGGGAATTGTGTAGGTGCATTTTATACTAATTAGTACTCCGTTCATGTGATTTTAAGAGGATTGCCTAAATCCATTAATTCTATCTACAGTTTTCTTTTTCTTGGCCTTTTCATCCTGATTATACGTAACACAAATGATTACTAGCAAAAAAACGTTTGTTTTTCGAAGTATGTAGATTTGGTGAGGTTGTGTGTGTCTCCCACTTCGGTGAAAGTCAAGCTTGAGACAAGATGAAAGAGGAAGGGCAAGTGTGCTGGGAGCACATAGCCAAAGAGCTGGAACTGTCCAAGATCGTATGGAGAGTTCCCCTCTGTAGTGTGTGCATCTGCTCCTTCAACGAGCATGCGCTCCGCCAGCTGTATGCCGGGCAGTCCGCTGCAGGGGGAAGGGGAGGTGTGGCCCCTTGAACTGCATTCTGTGTGGTTGGTCGGGGTACAGACGGGACTCCTTATGAAGCCTAATTGCTTTTTCGTTCTGCAGAAAACCCTTCAAAAGGATCATCGCTCATAATCTATGACATTATGAACGAATTAACAGGACAGAAATTTTCCCCAAAGGACCCAGATGACGGTATGCACAGAAATTGCTTGTGTGCAACAAAGAGCCTGCTTTCCCGATTGCCAGTTATTAGAGACCTTATGATAGGACAGGGTTTAATTTAGCTTAGTTGTCTTATGGTCATTATTCTGAAGAAGCCAAAATATGTGTGGAGCATTGCTCTATGCTTCCTCTCCTAGAGTTTTTATTCCTTTAGGTTTAACTTACACATTAACAGTTTTATTGAGTTTTATTTTTAGGATTTTTATTAATGCTCACTTGAAAATATATTTTACCCATTGTAACCAAGACTTTGTGAACTTTGATTTTCAGATATGTTTTTTCAGTCAGCCATGAGAGCTGTAAGTACTGTTTCTTGTTTAACTTCTGTTTTTCTTTTTCCTTTTATCCACTTAAATTCCTCTGTAACTCGTGCAGGGTTGGGGATCTCCCCTAATTCTTTCACTTTCTCTGTTAGTCTTTGGTCCAAATTTTTTTTCTCTTAAATTCTATACTAATTCACATAGCATCTCTACCTTTATTTATTGTATACGTTTTCTTTTTTTCACACCTTTGTTCGGATAAGGTTTCAGAGTATTTCATGTTTACCTGTTTGTGACTTTTTAAATTGATAATGGTTGTTTTGAATTTTGGTTTTTCATTTTATGTTAATCAGAAGAAGTTTTAGGCAGTTTCAGGATGGATTAGCAGATCCTATTCCCTAAGGATAATTGCTTTCCAAAAGTTCAGTGTGTATCCTTGTAGGTTTTTTCCTCTAGTTATTCAAACACACACAACCAGACACATTTCCATTATATTTTGTTTGTTGACAACAACATAGTATTTCATAGGAGGGAGGGACTACAATTTACTTAACTCTTCTACTGTGAGTGTGTTTTGGAGTTAATTCATGGGATTTTTTGCAAATATAGTGATGCTGAAATGAGCACTCTGTCTTTGACCAAGTGTTTTCATAGGATTGATTTCTAAAGGTACAATCACTAGATCAAAATCATCTTGTTTTAAATTTCACATAACTTGAGGTTTGCCTTTTTTTTTCCCCTCAATCTTATAACTCATTTGCTGTCAACCAGTAATACATTGAATCCGCATGAGTATTTCCACAAGTAACTCTTTTTAATGTAATGAGCCACTGTTTGGCTGATAAATCTGAGTGATGCTTACTGTTTGCAAATTTTCAGTGCTCGTTTCTCAGAGATCTAGAACTTGCTTATCAAGTACATGGCCTTTTAAACACTGGAGACAACTGGAAATTCATTGGACCAGATCATCGGCGTAACTTCTATTAGTAAGTGTGTTGGAAATGTATCCTTTTGCATTATTGGAGCTTCTTTAAACCACCATTAGTTCTGTAAGTGGGAGACTGTTGGTAGCCCTCCTATGTCACCTCTGCAGGCACCATGCCCCTAACTTACCGTACATGTTAATTGAGCACTTGGAAGTTCAAGCAGTGGTAAACTGATTTGCCAGACTGAGATGTCTGCTGTGTATCTTTTAAACTCTTTTTCTTTGTAATGCTTTAAATACACATTATCTTTTTTCTCTAGGCCCTATTTTATATTTTTGAATGTATGGTAGGGTAGGTCCCTAACAATTTCAACACAGCCTCTTTGTTTTTTTGTTTTTTAAGATTTTATTTATTAGAGGAGGGGGAGGGGCAGAGGGAGAGAGAGAAGCAGGCTCCCCGCTGAGCAGGGAGCCCGATGCGTGGCTCAATCCAGAACCCTGAGATCATGACCCGAGCTGAAGGAAGACACTTAACCAACTGAGACACCCAGGCACCCCAGCCTCTTGTTTTTAAAGATGAAGATACAGAGATGAAGCCCACAGAGACTCCTTAAATGAATTTGATTTCAGGTAGATAAAAACAGGAATTTGGGCGCCTGGGTGGTTCAGATGGTTAAGCGTCTGCCTTCGGCTCAGGTCATGATCCCGGGGTCCTGGCATCTAGTCCCACATCGGGCTCCCGGCTCAGCGGGGAGCCTGCTTCTCCCTCTGACCCTCTCCCCTCTCATGCTGTTTCTCGCTCGCTCTCTAAAAAATAAATAAAATCTTTAAAAAAAAAACAGGAATTTAAGGAGGCAGCCTGTTAATAGGCATGTGATGATTGTCTTCTATGTGTCCATATCCTTGCTTCACATTGCATGCTTTTAAAGTGAATGTGATATTCACTGTTGGCTCACCGTGAGCTGAGAGCATGAGGAGGCAGTCATGAATGGCCAGCTGAGGATAAGAAGGTATTAATTGGGAAGTCCAGAGAACATAGTTAGCACCTCTTGAGTCAAGCATTGGCCCATGTAACTTGACATTGTTTGTAACTTACAAATTGATTTTAAATTCTGTGTAACATATCCTATAGCTGTGCTGTAATTCAGTCATTCTGTTGTTAGGGATCTGAGACTAAACCTACCTTTTCTCTTTCATTACAGTTCCAGGTTCTTCAGTTTGCTTTGTCTAATGGAACAAATTGATGTCACGTTGAAGTGGTACAAGGACCTGATACCTTCAGTAAGATGATTCATGACCTCTCATTGTAGATGTGCTTGTGGGTATCTTTGCTGACTAATACTTTAAAAATGTATTCGTATTTCTCTTAAGCAGGTATTCTTTCCCCATTCCCAAACTTTGATAGACCTTCTCCAAGCATTGGATGTGGCCAACCGGCTAGAAATGATTCCTCAAATTTGGAAAGGTTGGTTTCAGTTTGTATGTTCAGGCCCATCTCACTTCATTGCCCTACATTTTGATTAATGTTAGGGATGGAAATTTCCTTTTTTTTTCACTAAATTAAATATATTAGTTAAGGTCTGCTTTATGGTTGTTGACTCCCATTGCGTATAATATTGCATGAGTAAAAATGCATTGAAAGTGACCTTTAAATAAGTTCCTTTGTGACAGGAAAAGGTAGAGTTTGTGCATTTGTTGTGTGACATGACAAAGGGAAGATCCTAGTGCTAATTACGTGGCACACCCTAAATCAAAATTCAGGTCTCCATTTGCAAAGCCTTTGTTATTCGTCTGTACCATGCTGCATCATTATGACTCAATTGTTAACCAGTCAGTGATAAGTTTCTAAGAAATGGGCGTGATTGTGCGTTTCTGTGTATAAAATTGGCTGCAGAAGATGCTGTGTCTCATCTGCTAGGTGATGGTGATCGCAACTTGAGTTTTCTGTCAGCTTCAGGTTTCCATGTCTGAACACTGAGACCATAACCCTGAACTATTTCACAAGATTGCTCTAGTGATTGTTACATCAAAGATGGTTGACAATTACCAGGTGCTGTAAAACAGTGTCTTGCCATATGGAGCTGGTAGCTGGGAGCAGGTTACTGCCTTCCATCGCTCCTTCATCCATTTTTACCGTGAATTATCCTGCTGGTTTCCTGGAGACCTGGAATAGTGTCAGCACCTGACTTTCACCCACCAAGAACTGTGACAGTGGACAAAGGTCAGCCGAAGAGTTTTGGTCTTACATGACAGTGATCACCATTCACTATGTTCTTTTTCTGTTTCAAGATAGTAAAGAATATGGTCACATTTCTCGCAATGACCTGAAAGAAGAGATTCTGATGCTCATGGCAAGGGATCAGCACCCACCAGAGGTAGGGTTATATCCAGATTCAAGTTATGTTACAGTGATTAGAAGTGTACTAACCAGTACGTTCTCTAACATTGTGAACCTTGTAAGGGTAAGTTCCTTGGTTTCATCAGGGAGACGTTACAGAGAATTCTGCTACCTAAACCCAGATTTAAATTCTACATCTAAACATACCCAGTCATTAGCAGAATCCCATTTCTAAAGACACTTTCATTCCTCCAGTCCAAAACTGTCTTGACAGTAGTAGCTTTTTAAAAAAATTCCCATCTAAAAAGAAAACCCATAATGTATTTTTGAAGAATGTGGCCAATATTCAAATTATTTACCCCAGAGCAGGGCAGGGTACGTTCTTTTTTATTGCTTGTGTACTATACATGGGATGGGTTCAAATGGTAAAATGCATAGCTCAAAAATGTCAACGCTTTTGTGGAGTCTTCTGAACTTAGATTCTCCTAAAACCAGCTAGGCAGTTCTGCTGACTCTTCAGGGCCTCTCAGCTTCAGGTGGCGTTTGCTGACTGTGCTGCAGATATCAAATCCACTTACGAGAGCCAGGATGCCAGACAGATTGCTCCTGAGTGGCCAGCCAACTGTCTGAACTATATAGCTGTCCTCTTTTTAAGGGCTGGCAGAACGCAGGAAGCCTGGTGAGTACAAAACCACAAGTGTAAATTAGAAGCATTTGTACTTGGATCTCAGAGAACATTTTTCCAGTCACTAGAATTTTCTAATTTGACTATTAGATGTGTAATCAGAAAAATGAGTTTTCTACAGGAGTTTTCTCTGGGACTGCAAATACCAACTGAAAAGGAAACTTTTAGAAGACGAGTATAGTATATACGTTGTATTTAAGAGAGGACACAGCTTAATAAGGGCTAATTCTCTATTTCTCACCTGTTTTCTGTATCCATGGGCAAGTAGTCACTTGTCCTGTCCACTTAAATAGAATGATCAAAGAATCTTATTTTTGAAAATGCCTTGGGCATTTGGCTTATCCAGGTATTTCAAGTGCAGGCTGTGCACTTGGACTTCTAGAAACTGACATTTAAAAACAGCCTTGACTAGGGGCGCCTCGGTGGCTCAGTCGTTAAGCATCTGCCTTCGGCTCAGGTCATGATCCCAGGGTCCTGGGATCGAGCCCCACGTTGGGCTCCCTGCTCGGCAGGGAGCCTGCTTCTCCCTCTGCCACTCCCCCTGCTTGTGTTCTCTCTCTCTCTCTGTCAAATAAATAAATAAAAATAAAAATGGCGGGCGCCTGGGTGGCTCAGTTGGTTAAGCGGCTGCCTTCGGCTCAGGTCATGATCCTGGAGTCCCTGGATCGAGTCCCGCATCGGGCTCCCTGCTCGGCGGGGAGCCTGCTTCTCCCTCTGACCCTCCCCCCTCTCATGTACTCGCTCTCACTCATTCTCTCTCTCTCAAATAAATAAATAAATAAATCTTTAAAAAAAATAAAAAATAAAAAAATAAAATAAAAATGGCTTTGACTAGAACCATCTTTGGTTTGTGTCACTGTGTACCTACCAGTTAGGTGTTTTCATCAGCACTTCCTTCACATACTAATTCTTAGTGTTTGTGAATGGACACTTTAGATGCATTCCTTTTTCCAAAAGCAGAGAAGAAAGAATACTTTTGTTCAGTAAGTGGGGTACTTGTATATGGATTTTTCAACACAAGAAAGTAACTTGAACATAGGGTTGTCAGCCCAAAATGTGGTTGTTCACTGTCTTCAGGAAAAGCTGGTGAATGAAGGCTTTGCTACCTAAACTGGTCTTAGGAGTGTAAATCACACACATGGCCTGCTACACTGCTAGTGACAAACCTTTGATGCTCGAATTTGTTAACTCAGGTTGACACGCACTTGTTACGAATCAGGCTGTGATGATTGGCGCAGGGGTACGGACCTCAGCTGAATCATGGGAGCTGAATGTATGTGTTTCACCTTTGTCTTGCATGTGGCAGGATGCTGGTGAGCACTTACATGAGACTCATGCCTTAATCTGAGCCTGCTCTTCGCAATGTAATTCTAGGACACTGATCCCGTTCTGGGATCGTAAGAGAGGAAAGAGATCGCACCCTATTGCATCCCTCTCTGCTGCCCACAGGGTGCATTCTGTCCCTGCGAGGACCGAAGTGATTCTCGAGAAGAGGATATTACCCCCCCAGTAATTCTCAACACTGGCAATGAATCAGACTTGCCTGTGAAACTTGAAATGTACATATGTGAAGTTTGGGAGGAGGGAGTTGAAGCACCGAAGGTGCTTTAGATGTGAACAGGGCTAGGAGCCTGTGGAGCTCACAGATCTGTGTCTTCAGGAACTTCAGAGAACAGTTGTGATCATCTGCTCACCTTCTGTGCTATTTATATTCATATCTTTCTCATATCTTGAACAGGAAAATGTTGGGGCTTTTCAAGAAGCATAATAAGATCCCTGGGTAAGTTGAATTTAACAAGCCTCCCTGGGCACATCTTGGAATTAGCTGCATGGTCTTAACTCTTACCATGGGATGATTGGAATTTCTTCACATTCCTCAGTCACAGTGATTGAGCATTCTTCTGCTCAAGCAAATGGACAATTGCTTCCACCATCTAGGGCATCCTGAAGCAAGCACTGTTTTTAATCTGTGGTTGTTGATTGCAACACACTGGGCATACACTGAACAACAGATCCTTAATGAAGGCATACTGGATCAATGTTCATTGTATCTTTGACCCTTTAGTCTTCGTGGCAGTGCCTGGGTGGCTCAGTTGGTTAAGTGTCTGCCTTTGTCTCAGGTCATGGTGCTGGGGTGGAGCCTCATGTCTGGCTTCTCATTGGAAGTCTCCTTCACCCTCTGCCCCTCCCCCCACTCATGCTGCCCTTCATGTAAGTTTACCTCCAAAGCTACTGTTGTGGATTTCATGACTCAACTTTATAGAATACTAGGTTTTACTTTGCATATGAATCTGTGAGGGGGCTCAGGGGTTTAGTTGGGGAATGTTGACATTTTGCCTTTCTTTTACAGAAATGAGTTGTTGAATGAGTTTATGGACAGTGCAAAAGCATCCAGCAGCCCTGCCCAGGCCATTGAGATAGTGAAGCTTGCAAGTGCCTTCAGCTTGCCTGTTTGTGAAGGCCTCACCCAGAGAGTGATGGCTGACTTTGCAATCAGCCAGGAACAAAAGTGAGTCCTGCATCAGATGGAGCAGACGATTTGTCCATCTACCCATTCAATGTTTATAGCTTTCTTCCTCCTGAACTTTTTTCTTTGCAGAACACCAGGATGTGATACCTATTTATTTCACTTGTCATACATGTCAGAGCCTATAGATATGGCTCTTGGAAACTTTTCCCTTTTCGTTAGAGTTTAAGTTGCAGAGTCCCCTCCCCCAAGCCTAAAATGCAGTGTAACCCTCTAGTTTATTTTCCTTACAGGGAAGCCCTGGGAAACCTAACCTCGGTGACCAGTGATAGTGACAGCGACAGTGACAGCAATGAAGGCAAATAAAAGTGGGCGAATCAGGAGCAGCTGTGGCCTAGCATAGTTGTTGTACTTAAACTTGAGAACTGACATCTCTGTTCAACTGCCTTGTGAAGAAAACAAGAGAATTCAGACTTGAACTTCAAAGAACAATAGGTATAGCATGGACTATTTAAATTCCTAATTTGATACTTCCTGAGCCACCCATTCGGGGTTGACCACTTAAACAGAAGCAGCACTACCATTTGCTGTGGACACACACAGTGAGGACACGGCTCCTGGCTTCAGCATAAGCTCTGTGCATGAGCAGTGTTTGTTCAGCCGACTTCACACTGCTGTCCAGTGTGGTTTGTCTTCGCGTCGTGGACTTGGCCTTCATGGGCTGATGCTGTGATGCTGGTGCTTCCTCAGTCGAGCAGGTGGCTAAAGGAGGTTTGCAATACATACATCTCCATTGATACTGGATCAGTAGCCCAATTTAAGGGATATTTTAGAGGTGAGAAATTTGCCATTGTT